>NC_072018.1:19242365-19543080 GCF_027791375.1 Indicator indicator
TTTTGAGCTTCTATTTTCAAAGATCAATAAAGAAATATGTTGCTCTAAGACCAAAGTCTTATTTATATGAGTTTGTGGCTTATCTGACAAGTATTTTTCTGTGACAAGTAAGGGCAGACAGTTTGTATCTTAAATACCATAATCCAGTTTTCAACCCATGTAGACGTCTGGAAGGGAACCAGCCAGTAAAGTAAATTATATTATATCCCACTGACAGTCCAAATACAATCCATGAGATTCATTACTTCTACCAAAAACAAAAGAAAATATATGAGAAGGTCAAAAACATTTGCAGCTCGCAAGATTGCTCAATCAAAGTAAAGAGAATTCTATTTTTAAAAATACAAATAGCAGTTCTTGGTTTAAATGCAAAGGTAGAATACAAGCAATAGCTTGCTACATTTTTGTGCGGGGCCATGGGGCTAACTGCTTCTGTTTTACAAGCTGCCAGGAGTTTGACCTCTTTAATCTGCTGAGAGACATGGAAACAGCATCTAGAAAATTATATTTCTCAGCTAGTACGAATATTTTCTCTGCATTTCTTCCACGTGATGTTATGGAGTTTTCCAGTTCTTAGATAGTGGTCTCTCACACATGACAGACTCCATTGATCTAGAAGCCAAGATGTGCAGATAATTGCAGTCAAAGCTTCAATTTAGGCAGTTTAATTCAAAAGTAACATCTGAGAAGGAACATTTCTGCATGAATTAGAATCTGAAGCTAAATAGTACATTCTTTCCTTTCAGTAACCTCTTCAGCTAAAAGCCCAAGATGGACATTTACAAATTGTATTTTGCCCTTTACTTTAAGTGTTTCTATATGTATGCACACAAATTCAATTTTTTTTTCTTTTTTTTTTTTTTGTAACAGTACTTTTAAATACATTATAACTCAATCATTAGTCTATTCATAATGTATAGAATATTCCTTATACTATGCAATATGCAAACAGTCTCTTAGTAACAAATGAAAAAGCCAGCAAATGTAATTTTTAATTAATACTCCACTGAATTTCCACATGAAGGTCACATCATATTCTACAGAACATTCTGGAAATGAGGCACTAGATATGCAGCATTAAATTTTTGTTTTAATTGTACTCTGATTCTAGTCTAAGAATATTGTATTGAAAGTTACTCATGTTGTTGCATTTTGCAAAAAATTACTAATAGTTCAATCGTTTTAGGAGTAGGTATTTTTTTAACTGAGTTCCTCTTCTGCCCTGGAAACACCACACAGTCACCATTTCAGTTTGGTAGTGTTCCTGTATGTGCATCAATGGGAAAACATTCCTTTGTTTTGACTGAAACGGGAAAGTGAGGAGTTGGGTAGATCTCTGGACCCAGTAAGCAGTCCTTGAAAACATCAAATGCATTGCAGCACTTTCAGCACTTAAATATAAATTTATTTCTGTAACAGACAAAAGCATTCTGTTTTTGTGAAAATAGGAAAGACTCAGTAGCTACAACTGTAAAAATATTTTTAAATTGATGCATAGGGGACCATGTTTTTATTCCATAGCTTTGTATTATGGGAATCTTAAATACAGATTATCTCATTCAGTAACTCTCCACTTTACAGTAGTAGCAATTCATCCTAATTGCTTGGGTAGCACACTCAGGAAAGAGAGTATTTTTCCTTTTCACTGAATAATGTTTCATGTTTGGTTAAATGCAGGAAGTTACACCACCATTGGAATGTGATTGTCTGCAACTGCAGTTACTCCTTACTCATAGGTTTGTGTTTAGCTAAATAATAAGATGTTAACCGATCAGCATTACTTCTGAAAATAACTTTAACTTCTAACTAGCTACACTAAAATGGAATCTATCCACTACAATCAAAATAATTCTAAACCATGCATAATCATTTTTCACAGAACTTGTATCCTCCTGTATGGAGCGGATTATAGTAAATGTAATTCACACATGCTGTTTCTTATTCAGAGGAAAACACAGGATAAGGATGTGGAGAATTTCTAGCCAAATCTTCATCCAGATCCAAGATCCACGGACGCCACTCTAATTGAAAGACATTCACAACCAGATAGCTGTAGACTTCATTTTTGTTTAAAATAATACTTCTTTTACACAAGTTCCAACTAAAACATTAACGTTATTTAACGTGCAGCAAGCTTCCTTGAGCTGAATTTCCAACAGATTACAGTTTCTTGTTTTAATTTCATTCAGAAAAGGACATTGCTTAAATTCATATACTTATATTCATATGTGGATTATGTAAAAGTGCTGCTGCTTTTTGGACTCTACAAAATTATGTGCAACTAATATGTTCTTCTTTCAAAATTTGACTCGCCTGGCAGTTGACAATGGAAAATTAACTATTCTTCCCATGCCTCTATAGATACACTTTATTATGCAAGTTATTTGAGTTTGTTATGCACAGCCTAAGAATGCCTAGCCTCTCAGAAATCTGAAATGGGCAATTAACTGTCAAAGAAGCAGGATAATTGCCTTTCAATTTTAAGTAACTTGTGATTTAGTTCCATCACTTTGACACTGTGTTGTATCAAAAAGAATGATTTTAAAAGCCACATAAAATTTTATAATAAGAGTGGATATAGTGTTTGAATTACATCAAAGTGTGTAAAGTAAAAACAACCCCAAAGAAATATTAAAAGAAAGAAGCATGTCTGCACAGTGGGTTTTTCCAGGGCTTCTCATCTAGCTGCTTATTTTCGTTTTTAAAACATTATCAATTTTATAATGTTTATACTGCCAGCCTACAAAAAAAGAAAATCTGATTAAAGCACCAAAATAAGTTGATTTCCAAAGAGATTTTATTTAAAAAATATCTCTAAAATAACCAAGCACTGCTTCCTCAGCCATTCCATAACACACTCATGTGCTGCTCCTCAAAAGGACACTCCCCCAAAAGTCTGCAGCTGACCGAAGTTACATGAAAACTTTATGCAAATATTCATTCAGTTCAGCTACCTTATCACTTTGACAAGCTTTCACTACTATGTTGTGATTGGAAAATGCCCACAAAACAATCACATTTTAAAATTATTTCATCAATTTATCGTGTTTCTGATTTTCCACACATAGAAGCTTAACATAAATTGAGCCAAAAAGACGTTGTACACTTCCAGTTAACCATACCACCTTTTGTATAACTTTTAAGCTACATAATACACTAGAAACTGATGTTCAGGTGCCAAAAGAAAGCGGTATCTTTTATGCAGTAACTTCAGTTTCATTTGGCATAACAGAAGCGATCATACCTCTCAGAATCCGTTAACAAAACCAGCCTAACAGTACTTTCGTCTTTCCAGCTTCATATATTTCCAACAAAGTAATATTTAGAACAAATATCCTCATTTTAGAAACAGAATCAACAAACTGCTTTTGCACATGACATCCATAAACTAGCACTTAACACTTAGAACTCTGTAAAAATAAGGAAAGTGGCACCTATTTCCATGAGCAGAAACAGTGAGAACTGGTGAATGATAGATCGATCAGAGGGTCTACATCCTTGCCTCATAACAATATTTTTAGAAAATGAAAAGCAGGCTGCTCAAGTATTATTTTGACCAAAAATATTTTCCTGCTGTAATAGAAATTAAATAAAATGTACTTTCAGAATGTTAGTACTGTGTCTAAGGTGGCAGTAGCTGTTACTAATCTTGGCAAATGTTCCAGCACATTGGAAATTGATTTATGAAAGAAATTATTTCATGGGTACTTGCTGAGATAAGTTAAATGAAGTCAAATCATGGAAAATCATATTGCTGAAACACTGAAATTACAAAAAGTTATTCCAAAGAAGAAGCATTTTTTTCCCCCAGGAATTTTAAGCTTCAATCACCTCCCTAAAATTTTCTACATCATCACCTTTAAAAAAAAAAATATAAAGTTGCAGTTAAATGACATCTTAGAAAGCCAAGCTAAATCCTAATGTTACTATCTTGTAATAATCACTAAACATTTTTTGTGTCAGTGAGACAGAAAGATAAAATTACAACTATTGTATTTTTTTTAATTTAGTATGGACTCTACACCTAATCCATCTGTGATGTTTTTATGAAACAAAAATCCAAACACACACACACACAGGTTTTGTTATGAAGTCTCATTTAAATGCACTTAAAATAACAATACATGAAACTCAGATATAGCATTTCTGAGCCAAATTTTACTATTTAAATGACTAGCAAAGAATAAAACAGTATTTAAAAAAAATCAGTTTCTTCTTTTGCTCCTCATAAGAGAGTTAAGCTGTAAAAATACCTATAGATATAATAAAATACCTAAAAATCTATTTAAAGCTATTTTCCACTGTGATCAGCGATTTTCAAAGTGAAAATAAATGACACTATCATGTGACAGACCAGCATGAGACACGTAGCTTTAATATTGATTTGAAATAGCCATTTTCAAGGAACAGTTGAAAAAACAGGGGCTAAACGTTCAATGTTTGAAGTAAGTACTGCTAAAAATGGCAAAAAAAGTGTCAATGGAAATTCAGCCACCACACAGACTCTTCATTTTCCAACATCAATACACTGAAGAGAAGGTCTCAACTTCAGCACTCACATTCAAAAATTATGTTAACAGCACAGAAATCTATGCATTTTAAATTTCTGTATTTGTTAAATTTGTTTTACTTTCTCTGCAGTACATTGCCCAGGCAGGAAAATAAAATTGGTAACCTCTCAGTCCTTTAATTTATGATGCCACAATTCAAATCACAGCAAGTAAGATTTCACATAGTCAGCACTGAAGTAAGACCTGTAGACACTAAATGAAACATGTATTTAAAGAGAAGAGGAAAAAGGAGATACCATGCACAAAGTAAACTTTAAAATTAAATGAAAAATATATGCCCTTATAAATCAGACTAAAAGTATTAATTACAGTATGTTTGACTATGAAACTCACTAACCAATGATTTTTAAATTGTAGCATCTCAGAAGAAATTTGAGTTAACAATAACAGTAACTTCTACAAGGAACTATTAACCTACAGAGAATTGAACTACAAAAAAATCTTTATTCTTCACAGTAGTCTCTTATATTCCAGTGTCACACCTGCTGATTAATTTTTTTCTGTCTTTTCTTCTAATATTTTTCTGTCCTCCAATGATTCCACATGAGTAAAATGTTCCCAATCCATGCCACCATGGACATGTAGGACATTCAGCTGGGAAAAGGTACAAAGCTGGTTCCAGACCACCTCCCTACCAAATACAAGTATATTCATCTTATACCACAGTTGGATAAAAGCAGTCCTACTAACAGGTATCACAGCTCCAGCTTTCTGCAATTTCTTCCTGTGCATGTCATAAAGGGTTCTCAGTTTGGTATCTATGACTTCTGTCTCTGCTGACACCTTAGTCCAGCTCAATAGGATCAAGTCACAGTGCAACATTAAGGCCCTCTGGGGCCTGATACCCATTCTGTGGAAGCAAGGCAAACCTCTGGGACACAAGAGTCATCCCTCTGGCTGCAGTCCATGCTGATGCAGTTCAGTCCCCCACAATGCCATGAGGGGACTGAAAAACCACAACATTATGAACAGGAGTCCATACTACATTTAACTTTTATCAGGAAGAATCAGGTAGAATTCCCATGTCTGCCTTCCTAAACTTTTTTTTTTTTTTAGTAGGAAACAGATGCCCACTTCTCCAGAAGAGGCATTTTTGAGCTTATGTTGGTTTAAAGCTAAGTATGTTGTAAACTATCGTGCTAAACACAGTTATAGAGTAATTTAGCTTGGAAGGGACCTCTGGTAGCCATTCAGTTTAAATTGCCACAGGGGATGATAAACTATGTAGGTTATATAAAAGACTAGGTAGTCTTCAAAAGCTTATAGGACTTAATTGCTCTCTGAACTTTAGGTGGATTTCAGT
Source organism: Indicator indicator (assembly GCF_027791375.1). Taxonomy (NCBI): domain Eukaryota; kingdom Metazoa; phylum Chordata; class Aves; order Piciformes; family Indicatoridae; genus Indicator; species Indicator indicator. The sequence continues at coordinate 19,248,240 of NC_072018.1, forward strand.
GTCCAAATCTCAACCCATGCTGATTAAATTTTGCCTGATACTAGTTTTTCATCAACGCAATCAGAATCATACAAGGGGACTTTGGAAGATCGTCTAGTCCAGTCTCTAATCCATAAATTCACATATACTGAAATTTCCATTTTTCTGCCCCAAGCATTATGAACACCATTAATGGAAATCTACTCATCTGCACAGTCCTGTGTCCTGCCACTGAAAATGAACATCAGCTATAAAATGCCAGTTGGAAATGCTCTGCCTTCATTTTCCATAGAGCATAACAACAATTTGTACATTCCAAAGTCCATCTGTCTTGATCCGTACCAGCAAACCGTATGAAATTAATTTTCTAGCTAAATTCCTTGAGCTTCTGTTCTGGCTTGTTCTCTTACTCAAAGTTTTCCAAGTGCTGATGGAACTATTGTACATTTCTACCACTTCAGGACATCACAGGTATTTCAACCTTTCAGCAAAAGTTTTTCCAGTAGGTTACCTTCACCTTCAAATTAAAATCTTTTTTGCTTAACACTCACAATGTAATTATGTTTCTGCAAAAACTTGCAACTCATTTTCTCCTGCTCAGTACCTTCTTTCTTTCCTATTCTTTCTTCAGTAATAATTTTTGTTTTGCTTCCTTTCCCCAGCCACTCTGGACTCACCATTTACACAAAGACTCCTGCACAATACTCTTAGTTCCAACAAACTGTTCATGAAAATAGAGTTTATTTTTATTTTGGAAAGGCATATTACAATAAGACTGAGAACTCACAACCTCACATCTGTGGAGTGTTATACTTTCCATGAGTGACATATTTACTTACATTTCCTTTGACAGGTGACTGAATTTTTGCATGTTTTGGCAGCTTGGACAGTAACATTTCTAAACCAAGGCATGTCTTATTTTTATCTGAGAATGTCATAGCCTATAAAGGTACAATATAAAAATTAGGTTTAATTAGGTCTTTGTAGCTAGCCACAACAGAGAATGTGAGTGATAGGAGCCCAGAATGATGTCTGTTGAAGTTGACAAACAGTGAACAAGAACAGTAAAAATCACTGAATAGTTAGCACCTCTGAAGGATATTGTTGCTTACAAAGAACAATATAAATAAACTCAACCATCCTTTGGGATGTGTATTTTTACCATGTTGAAAATCCAAATCAGGTTTATCAGTCTGAACATTTTTTTCTAGTTAAAATGACTACACAAATGATTGTAATGAACAATACAGAAGTTGTAAAATGAGATGTTTCGTCAAAACAATGATGCAATCTTGAGAATAAGTTTGTTTCCTTTTCAAATTTTATTCTTTGGCCTGAAACTAATTGCAAAGGATGATCCTCACCTCAGTGAAGAGGTTTACGTCAGTTAAACTGAAAGCCCTAAATTATATCCTACAAAAAGATCCTACCATAAATGTGAAGGTGTTCATATCTGCCCTTCTTTGAAGGGAGAGCAAGTCAGACACCAAGAAAGTGAGGTGCCTCAGACCATTCAAGTCCATTTTAGTAAAGAACAGAGCATGCAGACCATATACATATATAGATGGGCAGCAATAGAAGGATTTACTGCTATACTAAATAACAGTGCAATATCATTATGAAACGTCTTAATCACTTCAAAAGTATGTCTGAGGAAAGATGCTGCAGAAAGATGGATGAAAAAACACACTGTAATATGTACTCCTTCACATAAGCATTTGATAAATTTTGCTGTACCGTAACAAATTTAAGCAAGCCTAGAACACTGTCAAAAACTTTAGAAACATGAAAATTAAACCTTTATAAACCAGAAAAGTGTTACTATAATGAGAACAATTAACTGCAGGAAGAGATTTGAGACTTGAAAGTTACATATAAATGAGCAGCATGGCTCATAATGACAGTATCTACCTATTCAATGACCACCCAAGTACAGAGATGTTTAGAAGCAAGTAACAGATTTCCTACAACAATCTCAAAACTTTCTGACCACACAAACTGCATGGGAAAAAAAAAAAAAAAAGGAACATACTTGGGAAAACAGTCAAACTATTTAAACAAACAAGTTTATAAATGTGTTTTATTACAAAATTCTAATTTTGTAATAAAATTTGTAAATATGAGTAGAAAAAGCAAGCCAAAAGTGACAGTAAAATGAGGAAAATCAAACAATTTCTCACTTTTTAATGAAATCTTGACTGAAAGGATTGAAATGCTGTAATGAAATTTAATTACAAATTAAACTCAAAACTATAGCTATTATATGCATTCTTCTCTATGTCAAGCAGATCAGCCTCAAAATACATTGAAGTAACTCTACTCAGATAGAGCTGCTGTATGCAGAACATAAAAGCTTGAAAAATCTATTACACAAGATGCCAAAAATAGCATCTTTAAGCAAGTATTTTTTCATGCTGTAGTAACACCCTGAGCACTTAAATGGATCACAGAATCACAGAATGGTTTGTGTTGGAAGGGACCTTTCAATATTATCTAATCCAACTACCCTTGCAGTAAGCCAGGACATCTTCAACTAGATCAGGATCTTCAGAGCCCTGTCCAATTTGGCCTTGAATGTTTCCAGACATAGGACTGGTTTTCTTAGCTGAGGAACTACATTTGTTAGCACAAAGAAACCATAGCCCAAAAGCCTGCAACAAAAGTTTAGGATAAAACATAACAGGAAAAAGCCATGAAAGAAGACGGATAGAAAAAGATGGAAAATGTCTTGTTACCTTCCTAATTACTATCAGCAGTTGCCACTACGCATTACAGCTAGACTGGTGAAAGGACTGACTTGAAGGTTGGACTGGATGATCTTTGAGGTGTCTTCCAATCAGATATATTGTGTGATATTCTATGAACTCCGTGTATAAATATGCATGATCCTCATCTTGACTTTGTGATGGTTTCTAGCACCTGAAATGACATCCTTTTTCACTACAAATCTTGGAACATTTCTGCTCCTCCACCTTAATTTCCTTCATTATGTAAAAATAAGTTTCTTGGAGAATCACAGTTTTGCTGACTTTAATCACACTTTATCTTCCCTCATCTGCATGGGATGGCCAATATTTACATCTTAATGGCCAGTACTATATATCAATCTTTATTTATTCAGTGTTGTTAAAATTACACCTGTAAATACAAGCTTTTATGACCTTAACAAATAAAATAGAAGGGTTGCATGAAGATATCATAGATTAAAAACTGTCTTATACATACTGTGAATAACGAAGACCTATTTAGTAAGCTACACTTCCATATTGTAGGTTTCCAAGGCATGGTACTACATATATACAGAAGAAATACCGCAAAATTGGCGTTTACTAATATTTTATGCATGTACACGATACGGCTTTTTTTTTGACTAACACATGGAAATTTTGCTAACACATGGAAATTCCATTTTTTTGCTAACTCATGGAAATTCCTTCTTTTACCTGCTCTGCACAGTGAAATACACCAGTAATACACTTCTGCTACTACATATCACACATTTTCTTGGATGGCCAAGTCCCTCAGAAAATACATAAAGACACCTCTTCCTGTCAGCATTGTCTCTATGCTTCTAAATGTTAAAAGAATGAAGCTACAATGAAATAACCCTCTATTTTCCTTTACAGAAGAATGCACTCAATCAAAATATTAAGAATGCAAGTGTTACAAAAGACCTCAAAATCTTGAAAATAATACAAGTATTTAGCTTTCAGCCATCAAAGTGCATGAATATATTGGCAATGACCAGCACTTCATTTCTAATGTTTTACAGAAATGAACTTTCCATAATTCATTTCTTATTTTTAATTTCCTCAAGTCTTACTTTTAATTTTCCTCCCTCTGGCGACTCATTTCATTGGCTGCAAAACACCGAATATCAAGACTGCTAAGTAATGATTTTCATTTAAAGCAGGTTTTTATACTCACCTACACTTTGTGGTAAACTTGCTGTAAATAAAAACTATTATTTTAGATAACTGAAATTAAGTGTTTGCTTAATTAAATAATCAAAATAGTTTTCAGCCTGCATTGGCCATAGACCTTAACTCCTATCTAATACTTTCTGGGAAAAATAAAATAAAATTCTGCCATTAAGAGCTACACATTCAAAAACAAGTAATAATATAAAATTAATCAACAAGATTTATTTTATGTCTTAAGAAGGAGGGCTTTTAGGAAAGAAAAATCTTTCACTTTGGGAGATCTTCTCTGTCTTAAAGATCATCACAAACAACTGGATTTAAGAGGTACTGCCATCAGCAATTGACCCACATACTCAACTGTTCAGCATCATAAGGGGAAAAACTAACAACCTGTGGTGTAGTATTATCCACTTAAAATAAATTCCACCCTTGAACATGCCACAGCATAATAAAAATAAAAGTAGCACTCTTTATTATCTCAAAATACCATGTGAACAGAAAGCTTGAAAGTGCTTACAGGGTGGTTTCCAAATATCCTGATGGAGGCTATTTACAGGTTAGTTAAGACTTTATTGAATGCCAAAATTTAAGGAATAGGAAAAAGTAAATAACTGAAATTTAGCAATGGCTTTCCAGATAATGATCCAAGAATGGAAATTTTGAATAACGCTTTAAATACCAGCATGTCGATATGTATAAAATATAATGGTCTCTAACAGCCAGTGCAAAAAGAATGGAAAAACATAATCAAGCTATGCTAAATAAAGCCTCCTGAGTTAGCAAAACAGATTTTATGTAGCCTTCAAAGGAAAGCATTGCAAGAAAGGATCTTTTATTCAGATTTTGTCAAATAAATTCTGTCTGGTTAGAAAGCAAATTCAATCATGCTTAAAATAGTTTTGCCATAAAGTAGTAGCAACTTCTTGATGCAGTAAGTGCATAATATACACATTTCTAGAGGGTCTCTGTTAAGAAGTGATGATCACAAACATGAATTTTCATCCAAATATTAAGAATATTAAGCACTTATGATAAACCACGTCCCCAGAGGATGTTACAATGTATTGAAAGACTGAAGGCACCCAGTTTGAATCAATGTCAGTTATGCATCTTCACTTGTGCTTTTCACCTGGATCCTAGTCAGTGATGTGGTGAAGATTTAGCAATCCCTGTTCTACCCATCTGAAAGAACTAGGGCTATGGATTTCAGTTAGGAAAGACTCTAGGGCAGGCTTTTCTGAACCAGCATTTACAAAGCAAGGAGCCTGCTGCTTTAGAAGAATTTTTTGTAGCCATTCTTGGTGGCCACCTAGAGTTTGCTGACAGGAACAGAAAAATAACTAAGTGCTATGAAAACTGCAACAGGAATATGGAAAAGCAGTACCTACTACATTTAGCACTGAAAGAGTAAAATGGCCAGAGACTTATAAAGGTAGTAGAATTAAAGGTAGTTTTCTGAAGTTGGAAAGTGAGAGAAGTGACAAACACACCCAAGGACAGACACAAGATAGACAATACTATTTGTTAAAAAAAATCCTATTTTATTATTCTTGATATGTGTTTCTTGAAAAAAGTTCAGTTTGGAGCACTAGAATAAATCCTTACTCTAAACATCCTATGAGGTAATAAGAACAAGTGCATTTCATTGTTTGGCACAAAACTTCTATTTAAAGTCCCAGACTTGGCAGTATGACATCAAACATCTGAAGGTTTGAAGATAATTCACAAAATTCTGTGAGAGAGGAAAGTCACATATCAAGCTTATCAACATCAATACCATAAATGGCTTCAGAAAAGGCCTGATGTCCAGGTATTAATGATGTCAGATGGTATTAATGAATGCTAAGTTGCTGCAGCTTTCCAGGGCAATGTCTTCACAAAACAGAAGAAGCAATTAGTACCAGCTCATTCATCACTGCACAAGGAGATGAATCAAGGTTACAGAGGTAAGCTTCACTGTAGTACTTCCAAACTTCTAATGCTTCATTTTGAAACACTGATATAGTTCATAAAGTTTCCATGACTACATAAAATTCCTAAGAGGTCCAATTTCACTTCCAAAAAAAAAAAAAAAGTAAAACTAGCTTGTTTCACACATGAAGAGCAGAAACTAATGCTGAAAAAAGCAAACTTTTATGCAAAACCTTCTGCTCATTGCATATCCTGAACACTTAATCTAGTCAATTAGAAAATTGCTTGATGTCACTGTTGTCTACATTAAAGTAACTGGAATACTGTGCAATACAAGTGATTAATGTTAGCTTAACTTATTAAAAATTCAGCCAAATTCCATAAGACCATGCAGTGATAAGACAGTATCTTGAGTTGTGTTTGGGGGAGCAGTTGGGCACTGAACGGCTTTACAAGGCGTGGGTCAAAGGGTTGACTTTGTGGTTCCAGCTGTACTTTTTCATATGCACGTGGGGTTTAAGGAAAAGCTTACAAAAGGTAAATTTTCTTATGCTAATTGCATTTTGAAAATAAACATTGAGCTTTAGGAGCATGGCAGGTATTTTTAGGGAATTTATATCATAAGAAGGTAAGTGAAATATTTAAAGTATTAGACTCTTATTCTTGGCTTAATAGCAGTATCCTCCAGTTTTTAAAAATATGTGTCTTCAGTGCTGATGTGACTTGTATAATTAAAAACATCTACAAGACAACCCACAGACCAAGCCTAACAGTCATACTGCACTTTCTTCAAAAGGTCTATAAAGACTAAGAGCACTTTTATCCATAGATGTCAGAGTATATTACCACAGGTATAGCATACTTAATGTGAGGTTTATGATAGTTCATTTTATAAAAGTAGAAAAATAAAGCCGTGTCACTATTGACACATATAGGACATTTTACACTTACGCTGCTCAAAGCCAGCTGGACATGGGTCAGTTCTGGTTCTGAAAAAGTTCACCTGCATTATCACCACTATGAATCAGTACTAGGATATTATGCCCCACAGAAAAGTGGAATAACTCAAACAGGATAGTACAGCTTATCAGTCACTGACATGGGGCAGGGGGGGAGGGAAATACTAAATGTTTTGGTTCCACTCTGAAGTTCTAGTTGCTTTATTCATCACACACCAAACAGACCAACTGTTGCTAGCAGACTATCTTATAGAAAAGACAGATAAAATTCATTAACTTTTGCAACCACTCTTCCTACCCAAAGAGGAGGGACTTTTTATAACCATTAAAGGTCATGCTGTATGTGCAGGAAGAAGAGACTTACAGAAGTGCAAGACTTGCTACAGTTTAGATAGGTTGAAAGAACAGCTGGATAAACTCATGGAAGAAACATTCATTGAGAACTACTAAAAACAAAGACGCCTCTAGCTCAGGAAGTCTGAACTACACATAGCTAAAGGTTAGGAAAGCATCCTGTGAAAGTATCCCTGTACATTTCTCATTTTCTCATACTACTTCCTTAAAATCCTCTGCTGGCCAGTACTAGAGAGGATATATAACAGATTAAGTGAACCTTTGGTTTGATCCCAGTACAAAGTTTAACAGTATCAGTGTGGGTGCCTTGGGAATAATGTTTTACATTTCTAATCCTCCCTTTTAAGGGAACATTAAAATCTATTATTAAGATACAATTTTTCTCACAAGGTATCCTTAATATAAGTTGATTGATAAGCTATCCCATTCTTGAGTAATTGGTAACGCATAATATTATGCTACTCAGGGGTATTTCTAAAAAGGCTTCATTCAGTGTTGGGTTTAGTTAAGCATACAAGCTCATGGATCCTTGTGTTTTGTCTTTTTATTTGGTGTTTCCCTTGTTTTAAACAAGTGATGGAAGAACTGAAGCCAAGTTTTAAACTGAGTAATGTACATTGTCCACAGTTATGGAAAATGTACTGTCATTAATATGGGTAAAATTTGGAGTTTGAATTTGGATTTCATCATCTGCCAAGAAATATTTGTTCTCTCAGTTTACAGTGGCCCACTACCCAAATAAACTGAGGCAAGAGAACTGCAACCCTAGATAAGGTTCTCCTCCCAAATGTCCTAGAACACTGAAGTTTTAATTACTGCATTACATATTATGACCAGTGTTTAAATCAGAGCACAGAAACAGAGCCTTCCCTTCTCCAAATGAAATTTTCATTTTATACTCATTACCTTAGCTAAATGTTTTACTGAGTATTTGAATGAAGAATCTAGTAAACTATACAAAGAACAATTGTTAAAGGTGTTTTGGAAGCAGACAAAATCTCATAAACCAGCATCAAAAAAACTTTCGTACTGTAATCCTACTTGTTAAAATGCTTTCAAACTTTTTATACTACAGAATCCTCTGTTTACTAAATATATGAAGCTCTCTAAACACCAACGATAAAGTATATTATAGCTTTGTATATTTGATAGCAACACCAGATCCAGCCCAGTTTCAATGCTAGTTATTGGAGCACGCAGTACTACTCAAGTGATATATATAAATTTGAGTCAAAGGAATTGCACAATTCCTATAGATTAAGAAAATGGCCTTTGAGGATTACAAGTGTCTCTGCTAGCTCAAAACCCCAAATCTAGAATGCATATGGACACAAGCTTCTTTCTCAGATATAGGGGGAGAAAATGAAACAAATTAAAAACAACAAAAAAACCCCAATCAAAGCTCCTTGATGTCTATAAAAGGTGTGTCAGCAGGTCACAACAGTTAGGGTTAGAACACCCACTCACTGAAGTCACATGTCGCTGACTACCAGGAAAGAATGTGCGTGATATCAATAACTGGAAGAGATCTCAAACTGACATGTTTCCTTCAGTGCATGATCCTTTGCATCAGCCTGGGTCAAGGGAGAAGCAGCAGTACTACTCTTTGAAAATGACCAAGATGCTGATAGGCAGGGATGAGGGAGTTAAAGGTAGGCTGAACGAGCATTGCATGGAGAGCATGACACTTCGCAGGTCTGAAAACTTTTGCAGAATGCAACGAAGTGAACGAATTCCAAGGCCAACACTTCACTGCATTTGCTGTCCAGTTTTGGGGAAAAGAACTTAAACAGACTTCTTCATATTAAATATAAAAATCCTTCCAGATACCATAAAAACTGTTAATAAAAGATAGGCTAGCAACCCATTGTATCAATATGATACTAAAAAGTGAGAAACTGAAAAATCAAATCTTATTTACATTTAATCCATCTTAAATTATTTCTCCTTGCTCTCCATACTTGTGGACTAGGTTATGCCAACTACAACAGGAGCTTGAGTTGATGTGATTGACCTCGTTTAGCCTTTCGCTTGTGCTTACATGACCCTGCAAAACAGCAGTCTCTCCTCTCACATGGCATCAACATGTCTACAATCTTAAAATTACTTTTAAAATAAGACAAAATAATTTGAGCCATGAGAAAGTGGCTATTATTTCTGAGTGCACCATTCTCTCCAAATGTTGAATTGAATTAACTCCTAGTAAAAATAACTAACGAGATGTATAAATCTGATGAGAAACACCACTAAGGGCAAAGAAAAACATTTTAAGCTTCAACATGTACTCGTGATCTGCCACTCTAGAATACTTTCTTTCAAAGTACCATTTTTGGAGACAAATCACAAACCAAAGCTTTAAAGCTCACATATCAGTTAAATATTCATGTGTAACTGAGATTTTCACATTACTTTTAAAACACTGAATAGTATAATACCACAAAAATTAAGATTAAAAATATGGTTCCTTGTTACTACATTTATTTTCACATCGCTCTCAGTTTATTAGCTGCCATCTTCCCTTCGTGCTTATCTGCAAATCACTATTTTCCATCTCATTTTTCCCTCCTCAATCCTCTTTAGAAACTGGGAAATCCTTTACCGAGGTGAAATTCTATAACAATAAGAGGAAAAAACATGAAATGTTTTGCAGGAATTCACAGAGGTCCCTCTGTTGCTCTTGGTAGGACTAAAGCGACACGATTCCTTAAAAAAAGCAAATGACTGAAAAAGAATAAAAGACTATTCTCCATGGGGCTTAAATTATTCCAGAACTAAGCTGACTGCAAATTATTGAGTTTTTATACTCACTAACTTACCTGTGCTCTTCTCAGTCTTAACCACATTTCTTACCCTTATCATATAATGATTTTCAGATCTGATTTCATATATGGTACCCTGTTTTCAGACAGTCTTTTGGATTCGAGTATTCTCCCCACCACCCTGAATCTCTAAGGAAGCTTGCATGGACAATCCCAGCTGTCAGCAAGCTTTCTCACACCTATTTCTGCATTGCTAGTTTGAACACTGAACTCTACAGTGAAGCGGAAAAACACCCAATAGGCTTTGCATATCTTACAGCAACATATCCAAGATGCTGGGCACTGTTCAAGTATGCTTGCATACGTATCATCATGATCAAGGTACCTACAGTGATAGGATCCACTGAAGTTTGCCATTTACCCTGAAGAAACTAAACAGGCAAGAAAGCTGAAAATTAAATGAACAGTGGAAACAAAATGAAAGAAAAGATAAGCATATACATGCTACTTATCTTTTGATAACTTCCAAATATTTCTCTCAATTTTTTGTGGTTCAAGTGACATTTTATTAGCATCCCAAGATTTTGGATTTGTATTTGTACAGATTTATTTATTTTCCTTTTCCCTTTGAACATCTTTTCTCTAACTCAAATATTTAATAATGCTTACTTGAACCAGAAGGGTATTCTAACATTGTTTTTATCCCTAGGACTCACACACTGGGAATGCTCTTTCTCTCTTGGCCACAGTCTGTTGTGATTATCACCTGCTTAGTCAGTAAGCACAGTACTAACTGTGATTTAAATGTACGATTCATATGGAAATAAGCATTGTCTTCCAAAAGATCACTTATCCTGACATTATAATTAACTAGTTTTAAATATTCGTAAAGAAGTACATTAAAATGAAAATTGACACATTATATATTACATGTTAGCAGTCAACAGCTTTACTGGTACTAATCCTTCTTCTGCTGTTAACTTCCTATATTCTCCTATTTTTAAGTCTGAGCGCAAAAGAAACCTGAAAATGTAGAGCTTTCCAGGTGTGCGCTCATGAGATTGTTACACAGAGTCACAGCTGGCGAGGATGGGAGCATGAAACAGGAACACGATCCTGTTTTAAAATACAGAGGTCAAGCTCTCTTAGAGGGATGGGTGAAAACAATTGGGTCACTTCTGAAACTTTTCCTTAAAGAAAAGTCATAAGGCAATAAAGGTGTTCATGTTTATAAAATCACCAGTTCTATTCCTGAGTAGTTTTTTGGATCAGAACTAACTTCCAACGTAACATATGCTGCCCTTCATTATCATTTGACGGTACCAATTAATATTTCTATAAGTGGGAAAGAACAGCTTTAAAAATCGCCTCCTTCAGTTTATCTTATTACCAATAACTATAAAATTCATGAGTTTTCACCTTGTAAGATCATTGTCAGTTACATCTCATCATACCTGCACAACCATAGAAAACACAACTGCCAGTCAGAAGCACTATTTACAAGCATTTCAGCAACTTTTTTGTTATATTTTTCAACTGTTCCACATCTAGGTACTAGACAGTGCCTGACCACAAACCCGCCAAGTGGTGCAATTATTCATACTATTGGTAATAATCACGTCTGCATAGTTGCAGCATAAACCTGTAATTACACAGGCAGGATATCCCCAAGGCTTGGGAAACAGCATTAGTTTTACAATATGAATTTAACAAGCCAAAACTTACGCATGATTGAAAAAAAAAAATCAAGGAAAGCTTAAACCTTGCCAATTATAGCTGAGAAAGTAAGCATATACTGAGGACAGAGAGCAGAATGTGAAGGATAAAAGGCTACAGAGACATGCAGTGGGATACAGACCTGGTGAGAAGAGTGATCCAGGAAAGCTGGCTGATTTTTCACCTGCTCCAAGTTCAAAAATGGTCCATCACAGCGAGCAGAAAAATCAAGCAAAGGAGATCACAAGTCTATTTGGATGAGCAAGCAGCTCCTAACTTATACGTAAAAAGGAAGCATAGAGTAGAAGCAGAGGCAGGTAATCCAGGAGCAGCGGAGACATTATCCAAGCAACAGGAAAGCCAAAGCCCATCTGAGCCATCTGGTGAAAAAGTGGGCATGGTCTGAAATACAGGAAATTTTACTTACACTTAAGAAAAAAAAGATCCTTTTACTGTGAGGGTGGCCAATCACTGAAACAGGTAGCCAAGAGATATTTATGTAGTCTCCATCCTTGGAGGTATTAAGAAATGCAACTCGACGCTGTTCTGAGCAACTTGCTCTAGCTGACACTAACTTGACAAGGCTGGTTGGGTTAGATTCCTTCCAACTTCAACTTTTCTGTGATCCCACATAGACATGCTATAAAAGTTGTGGTGTTCTTTTTTTGCTTCCAATAGTGATTAATTACACTGTATACATCCTCTATATGGGACCATAATGATTGCTTTTATGAAGTTCTCACAAATTAAGCAAGCAGTAGTTAGAGTGATTAAATACCTTAATTTGCATCCACAAGTTCAAATGTGGAATATACCTTCAGTTTACAAAGCCCTTTAAAGCACTGAAATTTTGCAGCTACAGAAGAACACAATCCGTTCAGATTCATACTAGGTATAGAAAGTTACATTTAAGAAAGTTGACCAGACAAAAAAAAAAAATTCCTCTGCCAACAGACATGGGTGTTTGTGTATGCATACATTAATGGAAAATAGTTTTTGATTTAGGGATATTTTGAAAAGAAAATCTAGAAATGAAAGCATTTTCAGGAATAAGGAATAACAGACCAAAAATGGCTAAAATTGATATGGAATAAAAAAGTGGAATAAGTGAGGATGACTAACAATTAGGAGCTAAGGAACATTGATGCACATTTTCTAAATTCCTTAATAATTTATGAAATAATGCTAATTATTATCCTGAAGTCTGCTGCAGGGCAGACAGGGCAGATCTGACAGGCAAAACCAGAAACAGCAGCACTCACAAACTCTACCTAACTAGTTTCTGATCTTTGCATGCACAAGAGGAGAATGAAGTTGATATATTAGGGGCTAGATGAGCAGTGAGGTGGGTTGAAAGTTTCTAAATGATTGGGTCCAGAGGGCGGTGACCACTGGAACAAAGTCTAGTTGGAGGTCAGTGACTAGCAGTGTACCCCAGGGATCAATTCTGCATCTGACTGTTCAGTATCTTCCTTAATGATCTCTTGGCTGACAATACAGATGAGCCTGGTTTTACTCAAGCCCTTGGGTTACTGATTAACAAAGGCTATGAGCAGGCAGTGGGCAGATGTTTGGCATTATTTTGCCAATGGTCAAGCCTATAGTACTCTCCTGCTCATGCAATCAACAAGTGATAGTAGGAGAAAATAACGCCTGAAGTTGTGTTTGAAAGCAGAACTCACGACTAAGTATTCTTTGACTGACAGTAACTTTCATTTTGTTTGGCTCTCATTAGTTTAAACACATTTTAGTCCTCAACCAGTGAATGACCATTGTTCTGATGCAATATGATAAAACACTTTAATTAGGTGGATTAGTGATGCACAGGAACATCAAAACAGCACTTATTCATAGTGGTGGGGAAAAAAACTGAACCAAACCAGCCCATTCAAAATAGATGGAGAAAAACAGACCGTTAGTTTAAAGTGAAAAAATTGTATAGCTAGTTCAAAGATTAAAAAAAATTAAATATCCATTATCTTCCTCAGCAAGACTTGAAGCAATATACTTGTCCTCAAGAAAGGCCTACGAAGCCAACTACTTATATATATGTGCAGTAAAAATCATGCAATAAGAGATATACCTTTCAGATATTTAAATGGTGCTCTGATTTTCCTGAGGTTTTGGAATGGTGTCGTTCCATCAAAGAGACACCAATATTTATCAACTACTTCTGACACAGAGGAAAAAAATTGCAACATATTTTGTGTCATCTCACCTTATAGCCAGAAAATATGAAATAACTTTATATAGCGTATCTCTGTTTAAACAGCAGCACCCTCAAAAGCCACAAGATACAGATGAACATAAAAAGGTAGGCCTGTATTGGTATATAAGTGACATAATTATGTCTGATAGTACATAAAAACTGTCTTGTTATCTTTATTGGATTCCTCTCCAAAACTTGCAGTAACTAAGAAATCTTTCAGGTGATAATTCACCATAATAACCAAAGGTTACGACAGGCCTTCCAAATCCTTAAGTTCAGCAGGATCCTTTAATAACACTGCTGTAACTACATTGTGTTACATAAAGAAAAATGCATTCATATTTCAGAAGAAATATATGATTAAAAAATGCATTCCATCATTTTGAAGTTGAAACAACCATAATGATTAGAGGATTGTCAGTTTACAAAATAACTCCACAACCCTATAGAATATTTTAGCAAAACCACAGAATGTTCCTAGGTCTAAATGCAACAGATAGTATGTCTGATACGATTCCAAGAGGTGGAAAGAGAAAATGAGCCAACGTGTGATAATCTGGAATTAACTCTTCTTTCAAAACCCAAGAAATTAGTATTTGATTTAGCATTTAAAAGATCATGAAACTATGACTTTAAAATACAGTACATTTTTTTAATTTAATGGCAAATGTAATGAAGTGTAACAGTAAGCTATCTTTAACAATATATATCTAACTTCTGTAATTTCTGCTTAGAGCTCAGGTATCTAGTTTATTGTAAAAACAGGTGACAACTAAATTGATGCAACAGAGTATGTCTCAAATGCATTATAATTATGGAGACTTACATCACAGTTCACAGCTCATTTAAAGTGCAGCTGTTCCTCCAGTCTTACCATAAGATACATGGTTTGATCAGAGATATAACAGGACCACTATCAGTTAAATTCTAATACAAGGATGCAAACAAATTATTGACAGATCCTACATACAGCCACTCTGGATTTATGGAACCATACGATGTTATACTTCACTACAGATTTGCAGATAAATTCACACAGAGGATTTGGAATTGTGCTTCAAAACCAAAATCATTACAAAATCTTCAAGGGTGTGTTTCAGTACCACACATGTTGCATTTATACTTAAAACCATTTATAAAACCAGATCAAAAACATTTCTAAAGGAAATCAACTTCTATTAAATTGATTTTACAAGAATTTCATTCCTGTGAAATTACACACGTAACATACAAAAATCCTGCAAAAGAACAAATTGGTCTTAGACTAATTTTTGTTACATTTTTTTAAACCACTATATTGATACATGAGTAGTTTCTGCTGATAGCCTAATGTTCTCCTATGCACTATAAACTGAAAATAAAACTCACGATTTTTTTTAACTTTTTTTTTTTATATTAACTTCTTTGTATTCTGTTGGGAAATCTGAACCACTTCAAATCCTTATAGAGTACTGAGAGAAAAATTACTAATAACTGTATGAGTTTAAAGTATCTTCAGTATTGCTGGAAGTTAAGCATACAGCAGTCCTTATATTTGCCACCAAGTTTAATTTTTTTAAAGCAACGAAGAGTTTTGAGATGTGACAGATGCCGAAGTGACTGCTAAACTACTAAATTCTTGCCAACTACCACTTCCCAGCATCACAAAAACCTTCTTTTGTTATCACTTAAGTCAATATGGAAATATTCAGGAGAAAAAGATTATAAACACAGGAAACCATTAAATGACAACCAGAGCCTACAGGAAAGGGAAAAAAAAGGGGGGGGGGGGGGGGGGGAACAAAAAACAACCAACCAAACAATAAAAACCCACAAACAACACAAAAACACACAAATCAACCAACCAAACCCCCCCCAAAAAAACCACACAACAATTTAAAGCCTACAAATGTAAATTTTAAGCCTTCAAAATGTTATGCTGCAACATTTTACACTAAATACAAATATGTTTCAAAGCAGCTTGTAAGTGATTTGGAAAATACTAGAGTAATTCAAAGTTTCAGGCAGGCAATTTTTTCCTTATCTTCTCATTCTGTCAGATGTCTGAGTGACTGTGAACATAAAAAATGCTCCAGGTAAATAACAAACAAACCTAAGCAACTGCAGTTTTTGTTCACTTCTAAGAAAAGTTTCTCCCTGAAGTTTCTCTATTCAATTTTTAACTTTTGTAAATGATTACAGATTGCTTCACATAGCTGATCTGCAGAAATGCTGTTGCTACAGCTATGGTACAATGGCTTTTTAGGGAACTGGGCACTGCCCAATTTCATAAAAAACATAGAAACAGAGGTTTGGCATACAAAGTCCTTCTTATTAAGATGGAAATAATCAAATACAGTAAGCATCTTGCAAAACTCTGTCTTAAACTCCAGAATGTGAAAATTTCTCTCCTGGGAATTTTCAAGATTTAGGCGTAAGAACAAAGAAATTAATTTTGATTAAAAAAAAAAAATCCCACTATAGTTAACCTAATTAGAAAAAAAGAAGAAGGAAAAAAAAGAAGAAGAAAAAAAACAAACAAAACACACCAACCAAAACTCAGAACAGACTTGAAGACACCAAGAACTTTAAATAACACTACAAATAAGATGCTGGTCCACACCTTTTAAATACATGTGAATATGAACTTTAACCATTACAAACTTGAAGAAAATAAAACCAAGATTTCAAAGCAGATTTTCAAAGGGCCTTAGGGTCAATATTGAGCTTTTATGGGGCCACCAAGCTCTGCCTCTGCATGTATGTGTGTGGCACGGAGCAGGGTAATAGAGAGGAATCTGGAACTAAATAGATTCAAGATATCTTTAAATACTTATGATCTCAAACTTCTAAGAAGTTGCGATTGTTGATACAGAAGGGAGAAAAATGCTGGCTTCTGAGACGAAGTGGGATGGGCTATGATCAAAAGATTTTTAGGATAAATATAAATATTTAATATTACCTTCCTTAAATTAGCAAGAATTCACCTATGAATTCAGAAAACCGAAAGAAAAACTATGAACCTCAACCAGCAATACCATATTGGGACAAAATGCAAAGATAAAGGAGTGTGCTTTTCCCTTGAATGCAACTCTTTCTTAGCCTGGTCTCAAAACATCAAAGGTTAAAAAGTATTTCTTGGTATGCATGTACATAACTGTCAAATATAAACCTCAGCAGTTTATACTGTTCTTTGCATAAATGACGAATTTTTTTTCTTGCCAAATTCTGCATTCAAACTCTACTGCATGGGCCAGTTGATGTACCTATTCTAAAATTACCAATCCCATCTGTTGGTATTGGTCCAAGGGTACAAATACCATGAGTACAAACTGTCATTTTTTACTATGCAGTTATTGTAGTTAACATTTTTGCAACATCTTAATAGCAAAGAAATGATTTGTGGCTGTGACTGTTTGGCTTATTAAAAAAAAAAAAAAGATTTTGAAGGAAACCTAAATATGTTCAGTCTTGAGAAAAGAAGGCTTAGAGGAGACCTTATCCCCATGTTCAAGTAATTAAACGGTGGCTACAAAGAAGATGAAGACTCCTGTTTACAAGGAATCACACACAAAAGAGGAGGAGTAATGGGTAGTCATTATTCCTGGGAAGATTTTTGGTAAGAAAGAGGAGGAAAATTTTTCCCAGTGAGAACAATCAGCCACTGGAATTTTTTCCCCAGGGAAGTGGTGGAGTCCCAAACACTGGAGAATTTAAGATTCAGCAGGAAAGCGTGCTGGGCCACCTTGTCTAGACCACAGTTTTGCCAGGAAAGTTTGGATTAGATGATCTTTGAGGTCCCTTCCAACCTGGTATTCTATGATTCTGTCAAAAGGGAATTAGATGCTCTTGTTGAATCCTGTTGAGGCCAAAGACTTTCTTCTTTCCAGGCTTTCCTCAAGCATGTATTTTTCCATAATCAGTATGTTACAAAGGTCATGGTCAATAATTGGCATCCAATGGCTTGTTTCTTAATTATCTTGCACTTCACACAAAATTGTAGAAAAAATGCATTATTAGGTATTAACACAATCATACGTCCTCCTGTTGTCATTCAATGACTTAAAAACAATGGAAAATTGCAACATTACAAATATAGTACCTTCAGCAAGATTCTATTTTTGATGACAAAACTGTATAAAGACATTGTCTCAGCCCTCCATGACTTTGGGAAGTAATGGAGTAAAAGCCATAGCCCAAATACATGTATAAGGGAACCAGATTGGTCCCTAAGTGAAGTTTTGAAGGCGTTCATCAGGCACACAAAGCACAAAAGTGTACAAATTAGAAGAGATAACAAGATGCTAGACATGAAGAAGCAACAGAAGTATGAACATCACTTTCTCCTGCTCTATTACGAAAATATTATAGATCTTAATTCTGAAAAGACTTAGTAGCACTTTTTTTTTCTTCTCTCCTTCCATTCCTGGATGTGAGTCTCATTCATAAGATCATTTGCTTCTAATATCTAAAAAGCAATTCCATTTTTTCATCTGAAATGTTACTTGAATTTTATTCAAATCAAGACCTACTGGATATTTTTAGTATTGGATGCTACTACCAAAAGATAGCATTATTCTTCCCTTATTACTGTTTAGGAGCTAATTCCTTACCAAGCATACGGTCATTCATTGGCAACTAGACTAAGGGACAGATGGACAACTCTGAAATTCTAAAACACAAAAAAAAAAAATAAATAGCAATATAAGTATCTTCCAATCCATCCATTATTAATTTTACATAGTGAAAGATTACCACAGCAACAGCATCCCTTCTACAATATGGTCCTGGTGTCCGCTAAACCTCAGAGTGCTACAGCATTAATAAGGGCCAAAATCTGCAATGTAAGTCATGTAAATTAAACAAGCACCAAGCACATCACAGAATAAAAACTCAAATAAAGAGAATAACTCAGACTGATTGCAGGACTTTGTTTTCAGTGGACAAAATTGTATTCTGCCCATATTAATTACCCACATTGTTCTTAAAGGAGGTAAGCATCAACTTTATTGGCAAAATTATCTCAACAAATTTTTAGAATTTGTCATCAGTGAAAAACTAAATTATAACACAGGGACTACTCCAAACTGCATCCACTTCAAACAGTTCCGTTTGCAGTTTGGTGGCTTTTAACCACAGAAAAGTTCATGTTTCAGGGACTATGCTGATGAGCATGAGAATTTCTGGCTACCTATTTCCTGGTTATTTCCAAAACTTTAGTGCTCTCTCGATTGCTCTGCAACTTGCTCATACATTCAGACTCGAGATTAGCATTGATCTACACCTTGAACATTTTCAGCCTAGTTTTCTAAGATGGCAAAGATAAATGTGTTTATATTATCATTTGGTCTATCTGCCAGCCTCTCCATAATGACTTGTGAGCCACAAGCTTATTAACATTTTAAAAAGGTAAAAGACCCAAATAAAATTAACCCCTTTTATAGGTTAGATTAAAACAAACAAATCAACAGATAGGCAGAGAAGAGAGATCCAATAAAAGAACTCCAAAGACCAGGGGAGGGGGCTGGCATTGCTCTTTATTACTTTATTTAAATGTTTTGATTCACCCGCCCATGGTTTGGTAGATAAATGTTAGATATCTGTATTTACATGAATTGCTCTACAATCTCAGCAGAGAACATAAAGCAACTCAAAGTATTCACTTTCTTTTAAGATGGGCTATACAAATCATCTAGTAGATGATTCCTCCTCTCTTTGTCATAGATCAGAGAGCAAAATGCAGAAGTATTGATGGTTTGTATTTGATTTAACACATCTTTTACCTCATCTTACTTCAATCAGTAATCACCTCTAAACAACTGATAGTGCCTCATCCAGTTCAAATGCCGCATCAAAATGCAT
This sequence comes from Indicator indicator, assembly GCF_027791375.1. Lineage (NCBI taxonomy): Eukaryota > Metazoa > Chordata > Aves > Piciformes > Indicatoridae > Indicator > Indicator indicator. The sequence continues at coordinate 19,267,891 of NC_072018.1, forward strand.
CCTCCTGATTGCACAAAAACAAAAATGGAACAATTTAAATTAATTCCATGCCATACTCTATCTGAAGCCTACCTTTTGGTCACCAACAAATGTGTTTATTCACATGTACCAAAAAAAAAAAAAGAAAGAAAGTTTGATATTGAGGAAGACTAACTTGCAGTATTAGTGAATGCAATTTTGATAGAAACTTTAAAGCTCTATGGAAATTTGTAAGAGTTCACTGCAAACCTAACCATGAATTTCACAGACACTTAAGTCTTTTTTGTTGCATTCTGTCACTGTTGTATGGTTTGGAGTATGTGATGATCCATATAAAAGAAACATTACTTAGATTTAACTATATAAAATGGATCCAGAGAATGTAAACAAAGTTTCCTTTATTGTAACCACAGTTTGATTCTATTAAGCCCAGAAGCAATATATACAGGCATACAGCTGAATAATTTATTTTGTCTTTGGAATTCCTGCACCACCTTGACTCCAAGGACCTCTCATGCAGTTCTACTTCTGAGACAACTTAACCTCACTTGGATAAAAAGTAACTTTGTTTTTTCTAAAATCTTTGTTCACAGAGTTTTGAGGAATGCTACAACTGAAACCACTTCATGGCATTCTAGTCTTGCTTTTTGCTGAAGAATGAGGCAACTCTGGCTGGTCTCAGTGCTCTCTTCTCCACCTCTCATTTTTTACTTCCTCCTTTTCCCTCTCATATTTTATTTACCACTCTTCCTCTCCATCCAGCCTTTCTTTCAACTTCTCTTGTCCTGTATCCTCTCCGCTTCATCTACACAGGTCTACACACTGGTTGCAAGTTGGGAGACTGGAAAACCTGAAGATGTGGTCAGTTTACCCCAGCCAGTAGCTTCCCTCCAGTCTATACTGCCCCCACTTGGGACACCATCCCAGTACCATTCAACACAAGACAGTAAATTCATATGTGATGTGGATTATCTATAAAATAGGAGTCAATTTAAACAAAACCCAGTTTGATATAGACCTCAAAATAAAGCTACATATTCCAGAGAAAAATACACACTGTACCTGAAAAATGAACACCACTCGAAGACAACACTGAGAAGAAATGAAGATTTAGATCAAATATTCCATTTATAGGAGTGTGCACTACAGTAATAAGTAAAAAATATCTAATGAGATCACCAGAAGTAAGAGTGGAAGTTATTTCACTTCCCTATGCCTCATTTGTGACACAGATATTAAAATCATATGCCCAATCTCATAATCCAGTTTTAAAATATAGAAGCAGCAAGTTACTGCCTAGAAAATATAGCAAGAGACAGAGCAAATCCAAACTGTCTACCTTAACTGGAAAAAAAAAAAAAAAGAAAAAAATCATCATTAAGGTAAATGAATATCCCAGTGAAAGTATTTTCTGGAGGAAGATATGGGAAAGAGTGGAGGCAGCTGAAGCAGCTGAAAATCAATACCAGACACAATCACATTTGTTTTAATACAACTACATCTTAATTGATTGTATCCATCATGTCTCATATTATTAACTTTTCATGTTTTGATCCAATTTGGATTACATTCTCAAAGAAAAGTTTTAGTCAAACATTCAGTAACATTTTTGGTGGAACTACTTTTTAACAGGGATAACTAATATGATAGGTTAAGCCAGATAAGCTAAAATAACCTTTTGGCTTTCAAATGCATAAATTGAAGGCATGTCCAGTGGCTGAGGCAGAGAACAGAAGGAAGCCCCAGAGACCAATTGATTAATCAGAAGACATTCAGAATGAATGCAATACTGAAGTGCAAAAAAAGTGAAAAACGCTATTTCTTGGGGAAATCAAATTGTAATGAGGAAATATGTATTGGGTTATTATGCAAAGGAAGAACATCATAAATATGGCAACTAAACAAAAAGTTGGTAGTAAGGTCTCCTTTCTGTTGAGAAATAAAGATGATGCAGACTGATAATTGGAAGAACTAGGAGGATACTGCACAAGTGAAAAAACCTGCTGACATGTAAAGGTATCTATGACTGTGGTCACTGCAATGTAAACAATATTTCTAAACTGAAAACAGACTGCTTAGAAATCGTACAAAACCCCAGCAACCAATTTAGCTGTATCTCTATTATTAAATAATAATTTAATTGTATTGTCATATATAATAATCTGTAGGAAAAGCAATTTTTATTAATTCTTTTCACTTTGAAGAATAAGACTAAAGAATGTTTTTATATAAATCTTACATAAGCAACTGTTTACTTAGTTTTAGTTTCATTGTCAAGCAAAACAACTGAGCGCATTTCGTCAGAAAACATGATAGTGATAAACTTCAAAAGTTCCCATTAAATATAGAAGGAGCTGGATCAGGCTTAAACTAAAGTAAGCAAGAATTAAATCTAACAAATTCAGTTAAGCTATCTAAAAAAACTCACCAACATTTATTCTTCAAAAAGCAGTTATTCTCATTTGCAGAACTCATCTTTAAATCTTTCTTACTTTTCAAATGTTAATGTTCATGCTTATAAACCTAAATGAATTTGGACTCATTAGAAAAAGCACTGAACATTTGCAATTTGCCACAAAAACAATGTGAAGGGACAGAGCTCCATACCTACAAAAGTCTCACCACATCTCTGCAGATGACCAAATATGTATTTATCTACCAAACTTCAGATACCTTCAAGTGAAATATGTTACTTTTGTTTATATTTCTACTATTACATTAATTTTTGTTGCTTTGACAGTGTAATTCAGTTATTACTTCAGCATCTCTTCTATACTACACTATCCTAGAATAATCGCTGGTTTAAATGTCAGTGGACCAAGCTGTTTTCATTCATTCCAATATTTATTTCACATGTTAATACTTTTTAAATTAAATCATTCTCCTTAAACTGACATCACAGATTTAACAGTTACTTCCTGATTACAGAGGAGAAGATGAATAACTCAGACCTTTCAGATATTTATAAGAAATTTTTCAAAGTATACCTCTTGAACCCCAAAATCCCATCAGTTAAAATATTATAAACCAGATAGGTCTTTACACAGAAGTTTTATCATATAATTATGATGCTGATCATTTAGAACTATCCAAAATGTCTTCAGCATTTTTAAACAGCTAAGCAAAGTTATTTTTAAAATCAAACATATGTGCTTTTTTTCTGTTTATGTCTTCGGAAAGAACATTCCTTATAATGAAAAACATGACCAAATTTTTCACAGTACATCACTATAAAACCCTATAATTGACTTTTTGGGTTGGTTTACTCTATATCTATTTTTGTCCATGTAGAAAACAGCAATGATGTGGTGAAAAGACCAAAATGTAGGTCCCATTGCAGGATAAGGCTCCATCCTGATTAGTGAAGAAGTATCATGTTTTCTCTGGGAAACATGCCATTTTGTAAAAGAGAATTCAGTCCACATGAACCGCCTTCTTTAGGGGAAAAAAAATTATAAAAAAAAAATCAGTCCTTCCAAGCAGCACAGAATCTAAAGATCGCTCTCAGCTTTAGTTGACAATGACTCAGGGCCTTTCCATTAGAAGAATACAACTTTATTATAAAAGTTGTCCTGATATTAATTTATTTTCAATGACACCCTTCAAAACTTAAACCTAAGATTTGCTTATATTATTTTAGTTCAACCTGAAGTGACAAAAAGTTAAACATCAATTATTTTCTCTTTCCCAGGAGAAATAAACTTTCTGAAAACAACACAAATATAAACAGGGACGGCATGAATATATTCACCGTTTCATTTGTTACTGAGATGATCATGCAAATAATTCAGATGAAAGTAAATTTGAAATAGTAAGTCAGAAAACCAATACCTGAACTAAAACAATTTCTTATTTTAAGTATCATCCTCCCACGAATATTTTATTTTACATACTATTCTCATTCCTCTTTGAATGTCTTTTAAAGTTTCATCACAGATTATTTGCATGCCCCAATCACAGAGTGTAAGGAAACTGCAGACAAATTTCCAAAGGAGTTTATGTACCAAAGGAAAAAAAAAATCTACTTCTTTCAGAGTTAATTAAAATAAATCATATAGCATTAAAATTTGACTTAAAACTTTGAAGAAAATACTGTTATCTTGCAAATTGCTTAACAGCACTATATGCCATAATTGCTCTGAGGTATATCCTAAAGAAATTGAAGATGACATCTAAATCACAAGCTTGGGAAACAGGGAACATATCATCTGCAATAAAAAGGAGAGGTTAGGTTTGAGAGGAGAGGTAAGTTATTTCCTTTAGCTCAGAGCCCAAGTTAAACTGCAGCTGCACTAATTAATATTGTCACTAATATTAGATTCTGCCAAGATTTCAAAGAATCTAGGGTCTGATCTTAAAACGAAAAGTTCTAATAACCCAGTTTACAATAATGGAAATAAAATGTTATTGTCTACTGGGGTGAGATCTCTTTCCTGGCCTGCTCATACAAATGTGATATCTACAAGAGATTACCCTACCTGAGTCACACCTCACTGAGTTGTTTCCACAAGCAAAGATGCTGATTTACAAAAGCAAATGCAGGATCTGTTTCAAAGATGAAAAGTGATGAATGTCACAAAACCTTAGGACTGACTGATGTTAGTTTTTTTAATTACTCAAGGAAAATGGAAAGCTGACAAAGCTTGCCCTATCAAAATTAAATAATAATCTGATATTAAGGTCCAGTTACATAGCCTAGAACAGAAACTTTGATAGAAGTAACAACAGTATTCCACACCACCCACAGAACAATTTTAAAGTACTTTAAAAACCTGACATAACCTGCACAACAAGTACAACAAAGATTCTGACAGTAACATCCAAGCAACAGACTGCACTTCAGGGCCCTGTTCCTCATCAGTCTGAATATGAAACACTTATGGCTGAATACGGTGGAAGCATGATGTTATTGAGGAGGACAAAATATCTGTGTTTAAGTGAGTCAGCCTATGCTTCCTTCAAAGACAGTGTAACAAAACATGTAATGATTCATCTGGCTGATTTTAGACAGTTGTTTTCAGTTATCTTCATCCAATGAAGATACATTGTTCTCAGTCCTGCTCTTACACAGAAGATATTTTTGTTGGAATTCACAAAGTTTATTAATTATTATTATTATTTCTAATCACTGAAAATAGCATAGGCTTTTAAAGCAAATCTCTCAACCTGAAACAACCGTCAATCAACACAGTATGTCAATAAACAATTCAATCAGCATGAGATATAAGAGCCGTAAGTCAGTAAGAGAAGGGTTACAGATTTATTCTGTCACTGCAGAATCTTTTGATGATACCACCAAAACCATGAGATACCATATTGTCATGTATTGCCTATATGTCATAGCCCTTATGTAAAGCAGAAAAACTTAATGGAGGCCCTTCACTCTCTCCACTGAGTTCCAAAGAAAGAAAATGCTTCTTTCCTGATAGAATGTACCCCAACTCTCAGAATACCATCTAACTGAAAGAAATCATCCCACAGAATTCACTTATATTGGGTAACTCTTCTGCAGTCAGTGATGCTGTGGACAAGTTAGCAAGATAAATAAACAAAAGGGCAGCCTTAGAAAAGACTAAATGGAAGACTAAAATTTCCACTACCATTTTACAAGTGTAACATCCACCAAAATTATGTACACTTATTATTTAAAAAGGAAAGATTAACTCAGTGGTCTCTCAGCATCCCTCTACAGCACTGCTTGTAGTGTTAAGAAACAAGGCTTATGGAATTGCACTGACCAGCCATCTACCACCTCTATCCTTCTCAATTTTATCAAATTTTGCTGGAATGGGCCAATGAAATTTGTAGGCAATAGTGATGCAGAAGTTTTGCGAAAAGAAACTGTCCTGTAAAGTTTTACATTAGATGTGATTCAGTTCCCTTGCCAAATAACAGCAGTAAAGACTACAGCTGGAGCTTCTGGACAAGAGAAAGGTAGGACTCAAGTATCAAGAAAAATAAGTTAATTAAATAAATTGTTCTATGGTTCTATAACCAAATGCAAAGCTTATCTGCTAGTACTCAAATGTGTTCTGGAACCTTGAGAGCTAATATTCAAACATGTTTTGAAAGAAATACAAACCTCATGATCTGAGGTTTAAAATTTTATTTCAGTAATAAAGATTACAACAAGACCTTCTTAGAAAGCTGATTATCCCATATATCTACGGCAAAGTTTCTTTCATCTTTCTCTAAAACATGTGGTGATGCCTATAATACAACACAATAACTCAGGTTAAAGTTGAATTAAAGAATTCCTAAATTCCTGTTATATGTAACTTATGAAATATGCTTGCATTTCAGAAACTTAAATCACTAACTGCTGGTTGGGTATTCTGGTGGTTCTTTTTCCCCATATGAACAGGCTATAGCACAGCTGTCCTCTCTCAAGGTTCTTATACTTTCTGCTTAAGTAACCAGCTCTGGCCACTGCAATAGACAAAATACATGAAGAAGAGGCTCAATGTGGGTTCATTATATAACAAGCCATAAATTCCTCCTGATTAAACACGTTGTTTACATTTTAACAAAGCTATTTTCTAGCTACTTCTTAGGGGGGAGGTGGGAGGAATGTGCAATATATTTATATTCACATGACATTTTTCTGAAACTACTAATCATGCCACACATGTTCCGATGTCACACTACTTGTTTTGCTCAGTCTTTATTTCAGGTTTTTTCAGAGTATGCCTAGCTACAGTGCTTTCAGTTCTACATGCTATCAGAATTGTCACACTGTTACTACAGATAAGCAAGTAATAAATTGTAATGGCATTTTTGCAAAATCCAAATTAATTTACTATGAAAGAGAGGGTTGGGTTTATTACTACTTTTACTATTACAGTAACATCAGACACTTGAAAGGTCCATAAAGGCTACACATTAAAATAAATCTTCTTTTTCCTTTAAAACAAGACAAAGATAACAATTTCACTGCAAATGTCCTCCACGGTCACACTGTAATGCCAGTCCACTTTCATAGAACTGCCAAACATGCAGATAAACAGGCATGTATGCTGCAGAGGCTAACCCCCATAAGGTTCTCATGCAAACAAAATTTCATCCTACCTTCCAGCCCTGCAACATAATTTCTCAAAATATAAAAATACATTTGACGATTGCTGATCTGAATTTTCATTGTCACTTAAAAAAATATTTAAAAAAAATTAAATCAACAGATCACCTTAAGTTTTTTGAGAATGCTCAAGGGCAGGAGGGAGAAGAAAAGTCTACAGCTAAGCCTGTCTTGCTACAGATACCCCATTTTAAAATAAGATAGAAAAGAATAGCTCAGTTGTCTTATCACTCTGATAGAGGTACAGGCTTCTAAGTAATCACATGGTAATGCACAAATCGGGCCACAAAACTGCTACCTCACAAAACTCTTTAATGGATTAGAAAGAGGAAAAGGAAGTTAGGAATTTTTACCTACAACCTCTGGAAATAATCAGGATTCAGGAAAAACAGACCTGAGTTTTATGCAACCATTAAAGAACCACTTACAATATGTGTGGTCCTTCTATAATCCAAAAACACGGTAACAACGCTTTTGAATAGAGTTCTGAATATACTTCGGATGTCATTAGATACATTTGCACCAATCAATCTTTCAAAAAGAAGTTCTGATTTACTAGCTTACTGTGTTGAAACATTGGAAAAAGAAAACATTAAGTCTTTGAATATAATCATCATAAATCTGTGACGATAAAAGGATAAATCAGTCCAGATGGCAGCATGATAACATTTTGTGTTTCTAATCTATGAGAAGATGTATAAAGTTCACCCCCAGGCATATACAAAAGTGTGGCTGAAATTTAAGAAGATAAACGCTGGATGCAAAACTAAAATGAAAAAAATCTCAAGTAAATGTTTAATAAGAGATACACATATTACAGTTTCAGTGTATTTTACCTGTCACGGTACTACAAATTATCACCTACACTGTTACATTATGAAACTTTCTTATTATTAAGCATACCTTAAGGCTTAATTTTGTTCATACCTAAGGACAAAGCGGAACCAATTTTATGCCCAAAGGGTTTCATCAAAGCATACTTCTAGGAAATAAAGTAGGATAATAGTCATTACACAAGTGAATCTCTCCCAAAATCTAGTCATTTTAGATAACAGAATTTTAGTAGCCTTGATACCATGAGTATTCATGTAGCTTTTAATGGAGCTATTTCCTTCAGAAGAGAACTATAGGTGCAGATTATAAAAATCAGCATTTTCCAGACTTTTTAAGTGGTAAGCCCTTTCTAATTTGAATCTTCACTTTTATGATACACACAGGTATTGAACTTAGCCATATAGCTTTCAATTAGCCAATTCTTCCACAGGACTAGGCAAAATTACTAAAAAGATCAAAACTGGAGCATAAAGTATTGTCAGAGAACCAGGCTTAAAAACATCAACAAAATTAACCAGACATTATTGACAGTCAGCTGAACATGAGCCAGCAATGTGCTCAGGTGGCCAAGGTGGCCAACAGTGTCCTGGCCTGTATGAAGAATGCTGCAACAAGCAGGACCAAGGAAGTGATTGTCACCCTCTAGCCAGCACTGGTGAGACCACACCTTGCGAACTGTGTTTGGTTTTGGGACCCTCATTACAAGAAAGACACTGCTGGAGTGCGTCCACAGAAGGGCAACAAAGTTGGTGAAGGGTCTGGTAAAGAAGTCTTCTAAGGAACAGCTGAAAGAACTGGGGTTGTTTAGCATGGAGAAAAAGAGGCTTAGGGGAGACCTTATAGCTCTCTACAAGTACCTGAAAAGAAGTTTCAGCCAAGTGGGTGCTGGTCTCTCCTCTCAAGTAACAAGGGTCAGGATGAGAAGAGATGGCCTTAAGTTGCACCATGGCTGGACTTGATGATATTAAAACTCTTTTCCAATTAAACTGAGTCTAAACGGTGAGGGTTGGTGGAGGGGGAAGGAAGAGGGTCAGGAGTACAGGGAATAGGAAGATCTGAAAAAAACTCAGATTGATGACCCTGTTAAAGGTAAAAAATACCTTATTGTTTTAAAAATTCAGATTGAAATATTAATGCTTGGACAACCAATACATTACAAATCAAATGAATACTACTGAGGTTATATGTTTTTTGAAAATACTTCTAAAGAAGTACAGCCAACTTACACTTACAAACATAAGCAATTAAAGCTCTTAAATTTTGCTCCTGATTTTTGTATCAGTTATTCATTCATACACTAATATCAAATCTTTGTGAAGATTTGGTGACAATTTTCCCCATAGAAATACACTGCTACACAGTATGTAGCACTATATATAAAACCTTCAGAACAAGGATCTGATCAGAGATCAAGTACTCTCTATAGAGGCCAGTGCTGAATTCTTAGGGAAAGCTCCTAAAGTTATGACTAGAAAACTGTGTTTTATAGCTATAGATCAAATTCTATTTTTATCATAGGATAAGCACAACAGCAGAACTGCTAGTAATCCAGTTTTCCTCATACGCTCTCAATTCCTTTAAACTCTAATCAACTTTTGACAGTTACTAAGCCTCAACTACTAATCTTTGAGAGTCATTTACTGTGAATCTCAGATCCTCTTTTTCTATGAAAGCAAACAGCACATAAAATAATAATAAACAGTTCACACACATCACTTAGGGTTTATCAGCAACAGATTACACCTATTTTATCACCCACTCAATTCCATGAAATCCTTGGGTGGCTCTACACAATCAGCATTGGATTTCAGTACCCTAAGCAAGCTTTCTCATTTCTCCAAGACTCTTGGTAGATCTCACAAGCTATTTGCTCTTGTGTGAAAATAAACTGTTCCTACCCTTAATTTCACATCTTTTATTTAGCTGGTATCTTGTAAAAGGATCTTTTCTCAATATCTTCCAACATTGTGTGTACATTCCGAGTCCTATACTGTGTCCAGTGGTGGACAGGGAAACGTTGGAAAAGGTCCAGAGTAGGGCCACAAAAATGATCAGAGGGCTGCAACACCTCTCCTTTGTGTAAAGGCTAAGAGAGTCAGGGTTATTCAGCCTGCAGAAGAGAAGGCTCTGGGGAGACTATTACAGCCATGCAGTAGTTAAAAGGAGCCTACAAGAATGATGGGGACAGTATTTCTAGCAGGATCTACTACAAGAGGACAAGTTAATGGTTTTAAACTAAAATAGGGTGGGTTTAAACTAGATATAAGGAAGAATTTGTTTATGATGAGGGTGGTAAAACTGTTGCCTAAGTTGCTCAGAGAGGTGGTGAACGCTCCATCCCTGGGAACACTCCATGTCAGGTTGGACAGGGCTCTGAGCAACCTGATCTAGTTCAAGATGTTCCTGCTCACTGCAAGGGGGCTGGACATTATGGTCTTTAAAGGTCCCTTCCAACCCAAAACATTCTATGATTCTGCAAAACTACTGCAACACTGAAACTACTAAAAAGCCACTAAGCAATTTAAAACTACTGAGGTTCCCCTTTGTGTTGAAAGAGTTTGCAACACTGACATTTAATTGCTAATCATTAATGTTATACAGTCATTCTTCCAAGAAACTTTATTTTTAATCAATAGTTAATAGTCACCAAATAAATACTTATGTTGTGCTGCATGTGGAACAGGCAGTAATAAACTACACTGAGTACTGTTTGAATAAATTAAATAGCAATACTTGAAAATAATAAACATTTTTGCTCTTCACATTTTTTTATTCAAAGCACACAAAAAGGAGCTACAGATGAATACAGGATACTAAAAAAAAAAAGGGTAATCAACTTTCACATGACGATTGAATTTTGTGTCAAGCCATGAGTGATCTAAATTGAAGTTACACAAACGGAAAACTAATGCCACTGGCAAACAGCCTCATTCTGTAAGGAACTATTTGAGAATCACTGGTTAAAGAAAAAGAGACGCTGAGCTTTGACAAAGAATGATATGGGAGATGACATCAACTTCTTTCGGCAAATGAGATCAGCGTGCCAGCTAGCTGACAAATTAGCTTCTAAAAACCACTAACAGTAGCTTACAAAGTCACAGCTGTTATCCTGCTTTGAACAACAAAATGTTGATCTCAGTTGAAATGTCTAGTTTTACAGAAGATTTGTAAGCACCCTGGATATTTTTTTTCTTAAAAAACAAAGCAGTGAGTTATACTGAGAAGAGCACATGGGACAGGCAATGACTGTACTCTGATGACTCCATGGTGATGTTTAATAGACAGAACTAAGTGCAACACTTGCTTATGCTCTGCATCCTCCTTAAATAAAAAAAAAAAAGCCTAGGGTTACAGGCTCAGTAGCCACATAAATCTGCAAATGTACCATAGTCACTAGCAATTTCTTTAGCTAGCTCAAGCAGTTCCAAATATATTAATTTTGATAGTTGGAAGAAATGCATCACAAAACTTGTAGGAGATTCCACTAAGGGAGTTAATTCAATTAGAAAGATGCCAATATTCTACTCAATATTCTACAGTGATGATAAGTGGACAAAACAAAAAAAAAAAATCGTAATATCGCTTAGCACTAAGCAGTGTAAATCTTCACTGTTATGGTAAAATACCAGGCAGTCTTCTCTATTTCTCAGAGTTATAGGGAACAAAACTCTGTTGAACACAACATAGACAAGCTCAGTCTTAATGTTGGTACTTCTATGAATTTCTTTATCAGTATCTGAATATCCCTCAAATGATATAAATGCCTCTTGAGAGTAAATCATTGCCCTAAACATAGAAGCATCATTTTGGTTCTTGATCTGCATATGGTTTATTTCCAATACAGCCCCTGTGTGTAAAATACGTTAAATAATCAAGAAGTCAGTGTTGGCATCAAAGCCACCAAAATCACTTAAATTTAGTTTTTTAAGCAAGGTACAAACTGTTGAGATGGACACATCAGCTTACTTCACCTGTTTTATACTGAAGCACGTCACATGCAAGTCACCTGCAAGTTACCCAACCACCTACATGGCCAATGTGTCAGAAGATTCTGCTATTCAGGTAAAGGAGACTTGTAGCCTCAATTTATTATTTCCAATGCTGTGAGGAAATCACTTGGTCTCCATAAAGCTATCCATTGGGATCTATAGAAAGTTGGTTATGTTCTTGGTTGTAAAAGTGGACAAACTGAGTTCCAAACAGTTAACCTTGTGCTTGGCAAACACATACAATGAAGCTTATCTATGTACAAGAATAAAGAAACATCATACTAGATCAGAACAAAACTCTGTTGAACTATGTCCCCTTTTAGAAAGTGATCAATAGTCATTCATTCCTTATATAAAACATGGTATTTGATTTGCAGAAGTTCAGTCATCATTGACTAAATGAGCTGTTTAAACTTAAAGATGCATTTTCACAGAAAGTGCACCCTAGTTTTGTAGTGCACAGAGACTGGTAAGTTTGGGGGTTAATTTGTCTAATTTTTTTAAAATCTTTATTTTCTCGGTACCTCCATCTAACTATGTATCTGACAGAGACAACACCACATTTCTCCCAAGGATACAGTGAAGAAAAATGAATAATTAGTATCGGCTAAGTACTCTCCCAGTGTGACATGCCACAAAAGAGCACATGAATGTTAGCAATTCTTCATAGTAGAGTTTGAACAGTGTGCAAGAAAGATGGCAGACAGCCATATAATGAGCAATGAGTGATAAAATCACTGACTCTGAAGTGAGCAGTATTCGTTCCACGCAAAGAATGAGTCAGGAGTTCTAAGGACTTTAAAAAAAAGGCAATCAATTAACACTGTTATAATGTACTACATGCAATGAAGCTGCACTAGGGACCACTGGAAGCCTGAATTCTAGCATTTCATTGCTGGTTTCATCAATGTAGATCAGTGTAGAGTTCAGCTAAACTTAGTTTTTTAGATGATGAGCACAGCTTTAAGAACAAAACAAGCAAACATAAAAAACCCCAAATTATCAGTTGGGAATGGTTGTATTTCAAATTATTTATATTTCACCTATAAACTAATAGGCCATGTTGTAGAAAATCTTTTAGCTGCATATCTGTCATACGTCCCACCTAGGAAGAGTTACTAATGAAAGTTGAAAAGAAAATCACTTGAAGAATTAGTGTTCTGCAAAATTCATGAATTCTAAAATTGTGTCTGGGCATAATAATGTCATGTAATGAATGTCTGACTGAGTTATTTGAGCTATTAAAAAGGAAAAATAAGCTTGAATTACTGTAGCTCCTACACACAGATAAAACAGATATTTTCTACCCACATCAGAAAATGAGAAGACTGAATTGCATTCGGTTATGAATTGGATTTGTTCTTCGATTAAAAGAGAAGAAAAATAAATCATACTGAAGCTAAATGACAAACCAAATGCTATTTCATTGTAATTTTGTCCAAAAGACAACTAAATTTGTTATTTCTTCTACTCTTTGATCGCTATGTTTAGTTTGTAAAGATGCCACTTACTAGTGCAAATACTCCATTTCTGAACAGACTGGTGTCGTTTTTCCTGAAACTGAAATATAAACATTCTGCTGCAAAGCTGCTTCAAACCCACACTGGGCAAAACTGGACTTGAAACACAAGAAAACATTAAAATTTTCATAGAAAATAAAAATAATTTCAAAAGACTTTGAAGAAAGGACAAGAATTACAAATTCTGTAGAACAAGCAGGATAAAAATGGCAAAATAAAATTGCATATTCTGTCTTACTTCCAAATCCTAACAGTTACTGAAGTTTCTTTTTAAACTAAGAAAAGATATAGTCCACCTATACAGAAAGACACAAAATGTGGAAGTGGAAGGTTAACTCATTTTACACTTTACAGACAATACGGTTATTTCTGAGCCCCCCAACATTAAAGTCCATGCCATGAGCATGAATTCTGGCTCATGGAAAGACACACTTCCTTTAGCATTGGGGTTTTTGGCAATGTAGCAAACTGCCCAGAGAACTGCTTAATCTTACAAAATGGTCTAGTAGAATCAATCTGTACATCCCTGAGGGTTCCCCAAATACATGAAGAAGTCTGGCTGCAGGGATCTATTCTGGCAGCACGATTACAGAGTATGAAATCCAAAGGAGATCAATGTCACAAAGGACACAACTCTGTTAATCAGCCTCCACTAATGGATTTTGGTAGAAAGTAAGCTTAGGAATTAATCTATAATGTAGATCACACACTCCTAAAACACAGCTTTCTTTAAAATACCAAGCTTATAACATAAAAAGACATTTTATTATTCCAGATGAATAATAACTAATCACCATGCACTTTGACATGCAAGTACATGAAACAAATCTGTTTGATTCTTGAACTGTTTTTCAGATAGAGTTGGTAACACCTTGAGTCTACAATCTTTTCAGGTCCAGAATAACTAAAAAAAAAAACCAAAACCAACGCTCCAGAAGTAGAATGTTCTTAGGAAAGGAATTTATAAGACACTACAGAAAAATGTTTGGTTTTCATCTGACTTTGCTGCTGAATTATCTAACCAAGCTAGTTTTTAGTGCTTATGTTCCAACATAATCTGATTTCAACTGCTGACAAGGAATTTGGCTACACAGTTCCAAACACGATTCAGGTACTAAGCGTCTATTCGTTGCTAGGGCCTGTCCTTGTACACGCTGTAATCAGTAGGCAATACCCGTTAGTCTCTAGGCTGTCCACCATCATCTTTTTATACCAAAATGCAAAATTTTATCCTGCTTACCACCTTTGTCCCCTCGCAGCACATACAGGCAAGCAGCAGAGCCAGAACCTGCATTTGCCCTTGAAATGGAAATGTGACCAGTCACTCTGCTGATAGGATGGCTGTCCAAGTTAAAAGTACCCTGGTTATATTCCACAGAGCTAGCTGGCTTGGGTGCTTACTTGACACTTCCCTCATGGAGCTTACAAGTATACCCAGTGGTGTATCTTCTTAAATTATCATTTATCCATCTAAACAGAACAGAAATAAATGGTTAAAGTAATAAAATATCTGACTATTACTAAAATAAAAAGAAATCAAATAATGCATATACTGTTTTACCCACACAGAACATTTCCTCAGAGCTTGCATTGTTTACCTTAGACTTTATAGGTCTGGATTCTGACAACCAAACCTCAGTGTCTCTCTAAAAGACCAGCTCTGCTTCCTCACATTTGGAGCTGTAATGTCAGAGGAGGAGGAGATATGAATAGGAGGAATGATCATAATTAATTTTAATATTTTCTTCATTACTACTGTCCACTTATTAAGAAAGACTTTTACTCAGAGCATGACAAAAAGTATCTTAAAGAGATCTGACATCTTATCTGAACATCAGTGAATGCATGGTCTATAAATACTGCCTGCTTTCTTTTCCAGATAGCAGAAATCAACCAACCTCACTGAAGTGTGATTCTCTTCTATTATCCTTTAGGCATCCTTTAGGACATTTTAAGTGCTATGGAGAGACAGCCTAACTCATTCCAAATGAGCCTGACATCACACTGAACACAGCTGCTAGGCAGCTTCCAGTATCTGAATTAGCTGTTACAGAACAAAATGGGTTTCATGTTAATTGGGAGACTGGCAGGGGCAATTTTCTCCTACATGCTGGCACCATGAAAAGGCATGTAAGTCTCTATTCTTCATCCTATTTCAGTATCTTCATTTCTCCTTACCTTCAGTGTACTTCTCTACAAAATGGGAGCCATACTGTTAAAAAAGAAACTCATTAAAAAGCAACAAGATTGTCTTTTAAACTCTCTCCTCATTGCAATTTTATTCCTTTATCATCCTCTTTTCAACTCTCTCATGAATGAATTTCAGATTTCTTCAACAAAAATCCATAATACAATTTTAATTACAACAGAAAGCTGTGGAAAGAAAGTAGATATGGGTACTAACTACTTTTTTTTATTAAAAAAACAAACCAAAACAAAAAACACAGGACTTAGATAAATGGGAGAAAAGATAAAGCCACCTCATTTTACTTCTTTTCTTTTTCCTCTTAAAAACCTGTTTAGAGGACTGTGGATCTCAAATTTATGTAAACATCATAAACAGCACAGAAATATTCCAACTGGCATTCACTGCATAGGGAAATGTTATAGGGTGGGGGGTTGCTGGATTGTTGTTGTTTGTTGGGGTTTTGTGGGTGTTGTTTTGGGTTGTTTTTGTTTGTTTTTCAAAAAGAAAAAAATAGAGAAGCAACTGTGATGACCAGATATCATGCTCCAGTCCAAGCAGATATCCAGATCAGCTAACTGCAGACATAACTATCACTCCTTATACCAGAATATGTGAAGAAATGTAATAAAATTATAACTAACTACTCCCCCTTCTCCATGAGGTTCTTTGAATCATTCATTTTTATTACAGTTCATTATATACAGAGTTTTTTCCCATCCCTCATGTTCATACTTTTCTTAAATGGCTAGCTGCATATCTTTAATTGTATGGTCCTCAGGGCAGTGACTATTTCCTTAATTGTCTGTAAAGTCCATTGCTATTAACAACTGTACTATGCAAAGTAATAAAACCTGAGTAATGTTTCATTGAGAAACAGTCATGCATTAATTATGCCAGATAATCTGGAAAATACAGAAGTAGGCAAAAAACCCCCATGACATTATGAATCCCTAACATTAAAGCATCACTACCCTATGAATGGTTTATGATGTTCCATTTCAGTATTAGATTTAATTTCTCTTGGGGAATTTAAGAAACATCTGTTCTGAAAGTTATGGAATCGGTATTGTTTACTCAGAAATTCTACAGGGTGCAACCCCCATCTATACTGTCAGTTAAACATACAGTATTTTAAATACCCATCATGGAGCCAACTGTTGAAGCAGGCACTTTGAATGCAAAGAATATGCTACACATTAACATATGCACGAAATATACTTTCCAGGATTTATAGCATAAATCAAATGCAGATTCTAAATTCAGTATTTAATAACTATGCAATTAAAAACAAAAAAATACAAAACCAACATTTTTTTTTTTTATTACTTACTGGACTAATTTTATGTCTTGAATCTATATTGCTGCAGACTTACACAAGCACAGAAGCTACTGAAAGTGGTATAATTTTAAAACCAGAAGCACATTTTTATTGCTGAACTATGCCCTTGAAAACGGGCTCAAAATGAAAATACTGACACCAAACCTGAAGAGTGTGAATCCCCTGCTCTAGTATTTTTAATAATCTGTTCCCTAATCTTGACTGAGGCTTGATAGTAGCGAGTCTGTATTTTTCCAGTGCAAATGTTGTGCAAAAGCTTTGCAAACATAGATCTAAATCTGCAATTGCCATTACCAAAATAAATGAAAAATCTATAAGCAGCAGTGAAACTGGCATGCAAATAAAAGAACTGTCAGGACACATATTGCCTAAAAATAAGCTTACAATAACTATTTTAAAGACTGTGTGTGGTCTTACCCATATATTTTGGCAAGATGCACTTTCTCCAACCACAGCTAGATTCATCCAAAAGCAGTGGCACTGGAGAGTCTCTGTCTCACCTGTCAAACTTGAAGAACGTTGTTCAGCAGACCACCATGAGTCCATGGATAGGATCCACAGCACTACAGCAGCTGTTCTTGATAAGTGTTCTCTAACTATAGAAGCAAAGGCTTCAAAAATGTTCTGTAAGAGGATCACCCTTAATGTAAATGCATTTAAAAGCAAACAGAAACAAAAATATATCTAGAACAAGACTGAGGACATCAGACCAGCATCAGTGACTTCAGGCATCTCTGATATTTGGAAATAATCACAGAAGATTGAAGATTATTAAATTTACCTTAAAATTTAACTACATTTAATTTTACACCCTTCAAATTACAATCAAATAACTAGAACCTTTAAATTTTCATATAATCCAGGCAGATGAGCCTTCCTCAATTCCTTCCTCATGTATGACATACAAAAATTTTCATACTAACCTACAAACAAGTTAAGTGGGAAGGAGGAGTAAGAGGCTACCATAAAGGTAAGATTCAGGGAAAATGGGATGTGGCAAGAAAAGCTGCCGGTTTGACAACTATGTCTGAGAAGATTTTGACAACCAGAAAAATCTATGGAAAGAGTTTACCTGAATTCTGTCTATACATAATAACTTTGACTGTTATTAAAAAGCATATAATCATTAATTTCCAGAGCCATATGTATATTTTCTAAAAATAGGTCACTGCTCTTAACTGCTGAGATCTGTTCTGGTTTAACTACTGGTAGCATTGTATGCTAGAAGCAAGAAAGGCTCTAGAGAGATTACTTTCACTTTTCCCTAGATATATTTAGTGTACTAACTAGCATAGTTAGGATATTATTTTTCTTTGGTTTTGTCAGTAGCATGTTTGAAATAAATTTTATTAAGTGGTAGTGTATGTAACATTGCATTGTGGGTAGCAGTTTCCTGCCTTAACCTAGCCACATCCTCAGCTGTTATATGAGACAAGTTTCCCATATTTTCTTCAAGTTGACTTAAAAAAAAAAATAGGAGAAAATAGCTAAGAAGTTAGGATGATCTTAAACACCACACACCAATTGTTTAGAATGCATGAATCTAAGTATTCAAGACATGTATTTGAGGAACACAAGTAAAGTAACACTTGTCAGAAAGAATGTCTGAGCAGCAAGAATAATCAAGATGAGACACATTTGCCCATTAAGATTTTGTTTCTTATTCACAGCCTGATCAGGGGTTATTTCACTGGAGAATATCTTACCTATTCTCTGAAGTTGTGAGAGCTGGCAACTCAAGATAAATGAAAACAATTTATTAGTATTTGTTATTATACGATGTACTTACTGGTTAAGAGAAGATTATCATCCTTACAGTTTAAATAATAGTTCAGTGTAAGGTTTAATTTGATTTTCAGTAGCCTGATTTCACTACACAGAAGACAGACAACATTTATTTACACTAGAAATGTAACAATTATTCGCCGTCTATATGCTCAGTGGTCCCAGGCGCCATCTACTTTAAACTATACGTTATTTAGAAAAACGTTGTAAGGCAGAGAAGTGAAATAAATCATAAAAAGCCAGCAGTAAAACTCAAGATATTCAGTGTTACTCCTTGCAGGTATCAGTAAGCAGTATTTTACAATGAAGGATTGATAAAATAGCCTTGCCGTTACACTCCTTTATTAACAGGCAGCTTTAGCTTTAACAAATGAGTATATATGTGGTATCAGCATACATAAAGCTGTTGCAGACATCTGTGAATTAGAAGTCTGCAAGCTACCATAGCCTAACCAAAAAAAATCATATAAAATGTGAAAATACTTTAAATCAAATGGTATGTTAAGGATATCAGCTAAGAACCATCAGAAAACGCAGTACTGTCCTGCTAAAAACTGTAATCACTTCTAAGTTCACAGAGCCAAGGAAAAAGGTTTCAATCCTAAATAAATAAACAAACAAACAAATGCCAAACATTAATAACGCCTACCATTAATACCTGCCTCTGAGGAAACTGCTTTAGGAATTTCTGTATTATAAAAATCAGAATCTTGTTGTAAGATATATTGTAAAACTTGTAAGTGCAATTTAGCAAGTTTGTCATCATCCTGCTTTATGTAGAATATCTGTATCTGTCCAGTTGTAGCACAAACACGTAAGTACAAATAAACTTTCGGCAGGGTTTCATGCTGTTTATATATTGTACGAACTTTGAGTGACATAAGGCAAAACACTTGGAAATAAAGCATGGCTTATAAGTTTTAAAATACTTTTTAAAAAAAGTGGAAGTTGTAATTATCTTTTAGTGTTGCATTACAATTGGCTTTAAATAAAATATCATTTCTCATCAAAGATGAAGCTCATCATTTTCCAGAGAAATTCCTTAGCATAATACTTCCTTTGTAAGTGCAATTGTGACTTAAAGCACTCCCTGTGGACGATGTAAGCTAGCTTCAGGTTTTGTAGATCCATCTTTTAAATAACAACAACAAAAAAAAGGCTGCAAGCATAATTCTGCAATCAAGACACTGGTTTACACAGCGAATATTCAGGATTCATGCATCTGCTTCATTAGAAATGAAAACTACACTGAAAGAAGCCAACAGTACCACAGGTAGCAGGTCTGCATAAAGTTTAGCTTTATAATGTCTCTATATTAAAAAAAAGCTTTTTTTTCCCAGTGACAATTTCTGCAAACTGCATCTAGATTACACATGTAAATCTTTTGTTTCTCTGCTTTTAATGGATTTCACCTCTACTAGATAAAGACTTCACTGTAGTGGTCTTGATCTTGACAGCACAGGTGAAATGGTACATACAGGGAAAAAAAAGTTATAAAGGGATTGTATCAAAACAATAACAAAGAGAATAACTTCATATAGACAAGTGAAAGAATTAAAAAGCCACTCCAGAGAAAGTCTTAGTATTTCTATGAAATAAATATTAAAATTCAGACATCTTTAAAGTTCATTATTAGAAAAATAAAGATATGACTAAGAATAAATACCGGAGATCTAAAACCCAAACAGCTGCATTAATATGAATGAAAACAAGTATTTAAGATCAAGAAAACGAGTTACATATAAAAATATTGAATCTTACCATCAGGCAGAAGCTGATAAATATCTACAATGTGTAACTGTTGTTGAATGAATGTTGTGCTTAAAATTAAGAGTTCCACAAATAGCAGAGGCAGCAAGCTCCAAAAACTTTTGCTGCATCAAAAGTGGATCAAAACTGTAAAGTACATGAACTTTTTTTTCTGTGAGATTACTGTTCTTTACAACTTTTTTATATTCCACTGTGAAAATACAAAGAAGTAAAAGCAATCTATCATCAGGAAAATTAAATTTATCAACCTTAGTTTTTCATGTGATGGGTGACCTACAGAATATTCCTTTTTCATTTTAAGGTAGAATTCTATAAATTTTGCAATATCTAAAAACTTTTGAAGTATTGAATCAAAACCAATGCCATTTACCTTACAATAAATATTATTAAAGCAGTCTTTATGAACAGAGCTTATGTTCTTTGGCAAGTTTATAATAAAAATCAAAACATAGTTCAATTTTTAGTGAACTCTTCCTATTTTCTCTTCATCCCCACAAAACAGAGATCCTGCCCTCCACCCACACCTTCACCTATTCATCTCACATTATTCCTGACCAGTTTCTTATGGAGAAACCTGAGGACAAAGATTAAAATTTTAAAAAAGGTATGGCAGTTTCAAAGATATGTATTTCATTTTACAAAGGAAAGCCAAATGGTATCTAGAACTTTTTTGTTCTTTTTTTTTCCACATAATTTTCTGCTCCTGAAAACAGATACAACAAAAAAAAGGGAAATTCAGAAATCACTCAGCTAAAAAATACAGTGCATCTGTGATATAATCAGCCTAATATGAAAAGTTCTAGACATAATGTCCAAAGAGGCAAAAAATTAGATACTTTCTGAAAGATGTTTCCAATTTTGTTCTGAATCTGAGTGAACAAATCAAGACTACTAATACACACTGTCTGTGCACATTATTCCTTACTACTCACAGCATTTTGCAATTTATTTCAAAGCCTCTATTATAAACAAAAAAATACTGCTTTTGTTAACCCACTCCATACTGGTACAGTAAAGGCTTATATTACACAATCAAAGTCAAAGCTACAATATGTTAAGTATATAAAAAATATTATACACACGTGCACACATACGACATTAAGTATTTAAATCTCACATATGCATCAAATTTATGCTTCATTTTAAAGCAAAGTGTTAACATTAACTGGTGCATAGAATTATTTATAGTCCTCCAAAAAGTCTAAGACTGTTCTACTTCTCTCAAACATTGAAACTAGAAGTAGTAATTAATGTAAGCGCAATCAAAACCTCCCAACTCTCACAGTTTGTCCTGTTATGTAACATCTACATCAAATCCTAATACCAGGGTCCAAAAGCATCACTCAGACGGCAGTACACAACTAGTTATGATATCCAAATGACATATTTTGCCCCAAATATGAAAGAAACATAATTGCCCTTAATTTGCATTACATAAAACTGCCAAGCAGTTTTGAAGGCATGTAAAGCAAGGCAGACATGATTTAAGATTTGCAAAGGAATCCCCAGACTAACACGTCTGTGACAGCCAATTACAGTGAAACACACAACCCCAACAAGCAGTCTGCTACTAGACCTTAGGAAAGGTAAAGTTTCTTACAATGAGTTACAGATTCACAAGTATAAGAAGACAAGGAGAAAAAGTAAAACAGAAGGAATCCAGCCACCCAGCAAATATGAAGCAGACCCAAGATCGTGATACAATCCAAAGATGTAAATTATTGTAAATCATCACTGTTGTTCAGAATTTCACACAGCCACTTGTGCCAATTTTGCTCACTTTTCCACAGACACAATAATGAAGTAGGAAGAGGGAAGGGGGGGTGGGGGGAGAGAGGAAAAAGCCAAAACCCAAATTATTAACAAAGAGGAGGGGGGGGAAGAAGAGTGGGGGGGAACCTGAACTGAGAGTACAAATGAAGTTCTGCTGTCCATATGCTTTAACTGTACAGAAGTTTAGGCTCTTACAGCATTTTGTACTCTCTCCAAATCCTCATGAGTCACAAAACCTAAAAATCTATATCCTTCTGGATGCCAGGAAGGGCCTTACCACGGGCCTTTTGTCAAAATATAAAAAAGAAAAGAAAAGAAAAGAAAAAAAGAAAATAAAAGAAAAAGGAGGAGAAAAAAAAAAGGGAGAAAGAAAGAAAAAGCCACAGTGTAGGCAGTCCTAGTTGGAGTCCTCTGATGTCACAGCCACATGACTCGCTCGCTCCAGTAACAGTGCTTGCAAAAAAAAGGAGTTTTAAAGCTTTTGCTTTTTTGGATTGTGTGAATGCTTCATTCGCCTCACAAACAACCACAGAACCACAAGTGCGGTGCAAACTTTCTCCAGGAGGACAGCAAAGAAGTCTCTGGTTTTTAAATGGTTAATCTCCGCAGGTCACTACCAGCCACTGAGACCAACAGAGTCAGTAAGTGCTCTCTAACCACAGTCTATGCAGTAATAGTAGGTCCTTCAAATATTTGTTCATTCTCCTTTTTTTTTTTTTTGGTTTTGTTTCCTTGCTTTTCACATGTTACCAGTGCTACACAATTTTTTGACAGGGTAAAAAACCAACTATAGAGTCTATGCAATCCAGGAACACTGTAGAACTAAAACAAGGTTTGGCTATGGTTTGTGTTTTCAGTTTGAGGATCCAAGAAGTATTTACACCAGAAGGTGAAAGCTCTGCGTGAACCAAGAGGGACTATGGCATCAAACAGCCTGTTCAGTTCAGTGACACCATGTCAGCAAAACTTCTTTTGGGGTAAGTACTGCAACGTTTGAGCTTCTGTTTTCCATTGTCGGGAGTTTTCTTACTTTTACCAGTGTTGCCTGTAGTTAAGCAAAAACTTTCTTGTGGGATGTTAGGGTGTTAAAACAGTTTATCTGGTTTGTAGTGTGGGGGGGAAGTCACTGTAAATAACTTCTTCAGATTTCTGAACAAATTTGTTAGCTGACAAGCTGAGCAAAATTAATTTGGTGGCTTAGTCCTTAGTGTTGACAGCAGGTGTGCTCAGCTGTCACCTGGGTCAAGGTGGAAGATTTGGATGGGATCTAATATAATGTTATCTTAGGAAAAAAGATAAGTATTTAGTGACCTAATCAACAACAGCACAGATACCTTAAGAACTCCAGAGTAAAGGTTAACATTCTTAGATGTATTCACCATGGCTGGTTAATGAGAGATACTTAAGAGACAACTGATAGGATTTAAGACTGCTTATTCTCTAAACTGGATGAAAATGAGTAGCATGTAACATACAGCAGCCTACAGTACCCATGACTATCCTAACATTGTTCCAGACATTTTATTGTCATGCCTATATAGCAAATTAAGTTCTCAGAATGATCTGCAGTTCTCTAGTTTTCTGTTGCTCCTATTTCACAACAACGTATGTTTGAGAATATATTCATTTGTAAAAGCGTATTCTTCATTACACTAATTGTGAACAAGGCAAAACATTCATGCAAAAAATATTACGTCATGAAATAAAAAGATTTCACATGCTGGTGAATCGAAGCTTTAATTGAAAGTAGAATTTTAAAATCTCTCTGGAAGAGCATTGCCAAATATTTACTTCAATATTCTGCACTGTAAACACAGATTCCTTTAAGAAAGCATGTATGTATATTGAGGCAATTATTTATATGCACTGCATACATACATGTGCATAAAAATAATAAATACAGTATAAAATTGCACCTCTATCATTGCTTACTTTGAAAAGTTTCTTCCTGCCAGATAAGTCTTAAAATCAGCACAGAGCATCTTGCTTACAAAATATTAAATGAATGACTAAGTGATTTATCTGCAAGTAGAATGAAGTTATAATTTAAATTTGTTGGGAAATTCTATATTTTGGTCACACTTGATGAGTAGTAAGATGTATATTCAAAAGCTTTTTCAAAGCATCTTTTACCGAGACAGATCAGGAAAATAACAAAGCTCTGAAAGATCAAGAAAAGGTTTCTGAAAACTTACAATATTTTCTTAATGGTGTCCATCATGTTGATACTATGTTTGGACTGTAGTTAAACCTATTTCTCTTCCTCCCCTATCCCCCTTCCAAGAAAAACAATGCTAGAACCATTTTCAGCATATACATCCCGATTAAGTTTGTATTGTAATGAAGTGATGACTCGTGTTTCTTATACCCCTCCTACTTCACACGCTTTGACTGGTTCCCAGTTAAGCCCATGAACAAGCCATAAGACAGTGTGTAGCAAGAGAAATGAAGAATAGCTTCTTCCAGGAGTGAGACCAATTTGATTTATGATCAGTAGATACCAGAAGAGATAACATAACCTGTGGCTGGTCATGTAGCTGTAAAACACTGAATGCTGAGCAGAAATGCTAACGTAAAACTGGTAAGCAGCTTTTCTACTGAAACTGCTGTCTTAATGAAGCAGAGCAGAAGCGTGGCCAGACCACATTATCCCAGTGTTTACAACAGGAAATACAGTTTACATGTATAGGGACTTTCTTTTGCTTTTACTTCCAAAAGAGATTAGAAGAAATTTAGTTGGCTAAAATTATCAAAACACAGAGTGCTGACTGCTCAATTCAGCTACTTCTGATCATTCCTAAAGCGAGTCAGAAGTAATGTAACCTGACTAATACTTTTCCCCAAACTGCACTAAACAGGGTTGTGTACACAAACCCAAATGTGGACACAAAAAGAATGGATACAAGGAACTACAAAATCTCATCAACTTTATCAATAAGTAAACAATGTATCTTAAGCTTAAAATAACCCCAACTTTAATACCTCAATCTTTATAAAAAGGAGACAGTATATTTTAAAAAGAACAAAAGCCAGGAGTCCCAAGTTACTTATGAATTTGCCATTTCCAACCAATGGTGCAGCAGTAGGTTAGAACATACCACCTACTATTCCTTTCCATGCTGTCAGTATCTCCCTCTGCTCCTATCTCCATTTTATTCTATTCAAGACTGTTGAATTTAATTACGTTTCTCTTCAGAATTAACTGATGAAACATAATGATGAGTAACAATATAGAAGGCAAACAGTGCCATAGCGATTAACTTGCATGGCTGCTAATCTATACCAACTATAGCTCTGACAAGTCCTGTTAAACTCATTTTTGTCTACATGTTTTTGACTTCATATGAAAGGGAAAACAAATAGTAAAGAGAAAAGATCATTTCCTAATTAATGTGAACATATACATCCCTCTACAGTTTACCAAACTTGAATTAATTAGACACTAGGTTTCATATCCAAGAGTATTTCTACTTCATGCAAGTTATACACAGGTTTTGACTGCATCATGCCTCAGTAAACCCTCCTAAGCTTTTAAATAAGCGCATTCATTTCAACCAGTAAAGGATATTATATTCCTATCGTCTGAGGAGAAAGAAAAAAGCTCCAAATAAACACTATGCAAAATAACCAAGCAGCATATCTGTTAGAAAACTTGGTAAACATTTGTTTACACAAAGTGTTTCAGAGAATGAAGCACTTTGTAACAGTTGTGGGAGACATTTAAAAAAGAACAAGTGTTTCCAAGTATGTTCTGTGTATCTTCATAGGAGGATTTTACCAAAGAAATACATCAGATAAAAATTGGGCTGGTAGTTTAATCAATTATTTCATGTGTTAACTTCTGGGAGCTGTTCCCCATAGACAGACATAGTAAATCTAAATGAAAGTCTTCACATAACCAACAAAAAATTTACTCTGCTTCTATTAAAATACTCGTATTTTTTCATTTCATCTTCAAAAAAACAAACCTTTTGTAGATTTCTGTTCTGAACTACTTTATTATTTGGTAAGGAATCTTAGTTTTTTACTTTAATTAAGTAGAAAAACAGAAATTTTCTGTTATGTTCCAGTTCTGTTTAACATATTTATACTATTCTGAATGCTAAGCAAAGTCTCAGGAATTACTATCCTTTGCATAAAATATAATTCAAAACACTAGGACTTTAAAAAATGGCACTGAAAACTCTGCAAGACTTGAGTATTCTAATGTGCATTAAGAAGTCTGCAAGCTTCTCCCAGAGGCTTTTTGTATGTGAACCCCCTAAACCATGCAGAATTGCAATACACCACTTATAGGACTCTTAGGCAACAAAACGCACTGATCTGTTTAATGATCTGTCTCAAATGAACTATTAATAGCCAATGTTGTGTAAATCAGCTATGCTGATGTAAAATTCACTAAGATTGAAATGTTCCAGTTTATTAGAGCATCAAAATACCTGATGGTTAAGTAAACTAAGGAAAGAAAAAAAAATCCAACTCATTAGAGGCACTATGATTTTATCAAACATACAGGATTAATCTCTATTGAATAGAACCATTCACAAATCAAAACTTACTCCACTTCAATACTTTCATGCAGTGCTAATCAATTACAACCTTTTCTAGTTATTTGAAATGCATGTGCTTTTAATTTGATTCAGTGGTGGTCTAAAATATAATATTCAGGCCAAGCTAAGTCATTCTGTATTGCAACTTTGCTTTTTTTCAATAAATATTCATCTAGAGGTTTTCTTAGAGAAAACTGCTCATATGAAGACTGTGGTAATATTTTTATACTGTACCTCCTTGTTGAAGCAAAAGGTTAGGGGTTACCTAAATACCTCAACTGTATATACAAAAAAAGGAAAAGGTAAGTATTCACATGAAAAATCCAAAGGGACTATATTATTTATTTTTGCATTTCCTATGATTAATGATGCACCAGTGCATACTTGAAAACTGAAGTCAAAATAGGGTAACACCTCAAATTCCTTTACATACTGTACAAATATCAAACTTCCATGCTGTATTAACTATACTACCAAAAATATTTAAAGGCTCTGCCACCCCACATTAAGAGCATAACAATAATACTGAAATTCCTCTCAAGCAATGTGATTTCTCAGTCATGGTCAGACTAATACTAATCAAAGTTGCACCTTATACCTTTACTTTTCCCCACTGCTTTTTAGAATATAGTTGTATTTTCTTAATATATAATAAACTCAGAGCAGTCTTAAGTAAGTAATAGTTAAAACTGTATCCATCCACGTACAAAGGGAAAAACAAAGCAGCGAAAAAATCTTGCAAGATACTAACTATGCAGTGCAGACAATTCAAAAGTGCAGTTAGACGATAACTGTGTTTAAGGATGTGTCCCACATCAGGGCACACACCCAACAATAGGGAGCATTAATAGCAACTAAGAAGTACCTTCTAAAGCTGCAGAGTTAAAACAAGAAGCTGAAAAAATACAAGCAAAATTCATCATTCTTTATACACTCCGTTGGAAATGAAAGCAGAGAAAGCAAAGGGAGGAATTATTCTGTGCTTGCCAGGCTGCAAAGGTGCTGAGCACCCACATTTCTCCTGGCTTGCTATTACCAGAGCCAGTAGCAGCTGTCAGTGCTGGCTACCTTTTGAAAATTAGACCATGTGTATGTTTTACTCTATGTACCTAATAAAAATCAACATTGTATGTTGTAGATGACGGAGTTGGTTCTGAAAACTCATTAAATACACTCCATTAATAAGAATTACAATAAATTGCCATGTTTAATATGCCCTGGAGTATATAATATTTTAATTAAGGCAGCCTCAAGATAAATAGTGAGCTTAAGATGGTAAAACCTGAAGCATTTTAAAGTCTTGGGCACAGAGAAAATCAGTTTCATGCAACCAGTTCAGAAACTGCAACATGAAAATATTCAGTTGTTACTTTAAATAGAAAACCTTAATTTGTCTAAATGGAATAAATACATTTATTCTGATAAATGTACTCAGAAATAAATGAGTAAACTGTGCACTAATTCCAAGAGATTTTCCTTGTAAATTTTGCCAGACTTAGGAATTAGCCACAGATTTTCATCTGGAGACAGCAGACACCACAAAATACAGAAAACATCTACCTCCTCCACCACAGAATCCCCACAAGAAACCACTGTTATCGACAAGATTAATTTTTGCTCGAGTTATATACAGTGGCTTTAATTTCTATTGTACATGTTTATTCCAAACTGCCCTCTAGAGCCTTATAGGGAGCAGACTAAGGAGGTCTATCTTCTACTCTCAGGTGTTTTTGTTTTTAAGTTAATAAAGCTTAAATCTAAGAGCACATTTCCCAACATAAACATGCTCTCTTCTACAAATAAATATAAGACTTCCCACTTAACATACTGAAAAGCACACCATAAAGAGAATATTTTAAAGATGAGCACAAAGACAAAATAACTCTGGTTGCTATATCGTAAAACAGTTTAACACTTCCAATACAAAAAAAAAAAAAAAAAAATCCATTATTCATGCATCTGTTTCCTGTATATATATATTATTCTGCTTGTTACCATACTGTGCACTGTTCTAGCCCTCCTCATGTAGCTCCAAGTTTCCTATTTCATGTATGAACTTGCCCCAGGAGGGAAAAAACCATAGGTTTGCTACAGACTCACTTAAACTGCTGAAGTCATTTTAATCAGAGCAATTAAATTATTCTCTGCAATCTACTCTTTATTAAATATTTTTATTTATTAAAATGAATGTTAGCATAGGAAAAAATTAAAGGGAAAAGGCCACAATTTCCTTTAATGCATATGGTGTTTTAAGAAATAAGGTATTTTTATATCATATTTACTGTATTCTCAACAGTTTTCTATAAGCGTATTTTTTCATATCTGAAAAAGCTACCTTTATTTTTATAGCAAAGGATAAAACCAGTGTCTTCTGCTGCCTGTCTCTTAAAAATGCCATGTTCATTAATGTCAGGCAGTTCTGGAATTAGCAATAGTTTAAAGTTTTATTATGCTATAGCTAAAACCCCTGTGGCAAAAATATTTTGGCAGAATTTCATTCAAATATACTCTATTTCTGATAGACACAAGCTTATTTTGCATATTATGTTTCATCAGAATTGCTAGCATTTCATAATGACTTTAAAATTATTATCATTTTCTTGAATAAGGAAAGTTAAAAAGCAGACAACCTTACATACATTTATTTTCCCCAGAATTTATTTGACCCGTAAGTGTGCCAAACCATTGTTTACTTATCCCTCATGGTCAGATATCTTACATCTAAATCCACTCTGTGGTTTACTAAAACAGAACTACTGAGCCACTGCCAGTTACATAATATTTTATTGTTCAGAGGAAAAGGACACAGCCTCAATCGTAATGAAGATCAGCTAGAACACTAATAAGATGTGTTTGTGTCTATATGCACGTATACACATACACACCAGGGATCGCACACTGAGTGCAGTTCTTCTGAAGGTGGCTCTGGTAAAACAGTGGACCAGGGTAATGCTATTGTCAGATTGAATGTCTTTCTCAAGCACATTTAACAGATATGACCATACATGTAAAGCGAGAGAGAGGGTCACTTTGAGGTGCTGGGTTTTTTTTTAAGGAAAACCCATACAAACAAATAATTATGCCTAAACATGTTCACTTCCCAATAGTGTTAATCCCCCAAACTATCTGTAATTCATCTGAATACAAATCAGAAAAGACAGAGTTTAAAAAAACATGACATTTTAATGTATCCATGTGTGGTATTAGAACAGGGTATTCTTTCTTTTAAGAAATGTTAATGAGCTGTGTATGTGGAAACACGCACATGTATACAGTTCAAAACTAATTCCTACTAATCCATACTTCCAAATGTCTGTAATTCAAGTGAGCTTAATAAACCCAGTAACAGTGTCAATTTAGAAAACATCTCTAGTAGTATAATATTTTCTACCCTAACACTGAGGCTTTAAAAGAGAATGTGCTGTTGCATTCAGATTTGCCAGCAGTAAAAATACTCAAAGAACATGTACAACTTTTCACATTTGTCTACTTACTCTGCTAATATGCGAGTAGGAAATTGTAGCAAGGGTCTTGTCTTAATATATATAAGGAAGAATGTCTGTTAATGCTATTATAGTGCTCTACATAAATTATGTTAGGGCTAGTAATGAAATAGATGGCAGAAGCACTCATTTTGGAATACTGTGAAGTATTTCAGAGAAAAGAGATGTTTGGGAGTAAGTCTCTTGGTTATCTTCTTGCTTCTTCCCATTGTCCCATGAAGAAAGAAACTGATTTTGTGCAGATTAGGCTGGCCAGTCTTAACTCACCTCAACTTTCAAAGTGAAACCACACAGTTTATACAAAGTAGTCTTATTTGTAGGCCAGCTGCTGTTTTTCACACACATATTTCTTTTGAAAGTGATAAAAAAATAATTATATTTAGGTTGAAAGAATTCTGATGTGAAATATAGAGTTGTTCTGCTAAGAATTATAATACTTCACAAGATTATTTTTATATAATACACCAATAATTTACTATATATATCAACCATCATCTAGAGTCAGAAAGAGTAACTTCACACAGATTAAATGGTTAGGATTCAACAGAAATTAAAAGGCATTTTTAAGACATGACTAACAGAAAAAAAACAACAAACACACCTTCTTCTGAAGACTGTTTCAGAAGTTGTTATGCTAGTTTATCATGTCACAAGAAGCTTTTCAGGTGGGACATAATAATGAACTCCCCTAGTAGCTATGTCCTTTCTGCATTTTCTGTCTAAATTCCACAAGTAACTGCTTTCTTTCAAATGTATCATCTCTCCAACTGAAAATCCTCCACTTCTAAATAGAGAACTTTTATGAAAAAAGTGTCATGTTTGCTCTTTAACATTGAGGG
This sequence comes from Indicator indicator, assembly GCF_027791375.1. Classification (NCBI taxonomy): domain Eukaryota; kingdom Metazoa; phylum Chordata; class Aves; order Piciformes; family Indicatoridae; genus Indicator; species Indicator indicator. The sequence continues at coordinate 19,299,035 of NC_072018.1, forward strand.
GACACATATGGTCTGGCATAGTGACTCTTTTTATTAACAAGTGTTTGATGAATTAATGGTTCTAGCTATTGTATAATATTCAAGCACAGAAGCAACTTTGTTATAAAGTCTGCAGTATATTTACTTCCTAACACAATCTGCAGAACTTGTCTCCTCTAAGTAAACACCACCAGTATAAATTCACATTGAAAGGGTTCATCATCTATGTTTTTCTAATCAGTGGTATCAAAGTTTAACTCCACTGTGTTTGGTTATTTGTGGAATAAATAAGCCATAACAATGAATGGTTTATTTAAAACTGACAGGACCAGAAAGCAGCAACTATTTACTTAGGCAGCATACCTCAGTATACACCAGCAAAAATGTGCTCTTTTCCCAAAAGGATTTTCTGCATAAAGGGCATTCACTTTGCTTCCTTCCCACCCCTCTTACATCCAACTCTGTACATTCAAAACTAAGTGCTATATTTTTCTGGATATTCAGTATATTTTGATTTCTTCCTTTCTGATTAAAAGGCATAAACACTAGAACAAATTCAGAGGGTACGCTGTTTATACAGACATTTTATTAAAGAAGCCAACATTCAGAAAAAGTTCAGTCATTTGTGGATGATAAAATAACACCATCTAGACAGCCAAAAAAATTTCATGCAGCATCAAATGGGAATAAATATATCCTTCCCAGCACAAATCTTTTTCATATTGTGGCAAGAACAGTTTCTTTATAATACAACACTGTATTGCATATCCAGTACTAGAACAACTTTCAATTTCACAGTGTTTCAGAAACAGGACCTAAAATCATGCTAAGTTATTCTGTATAGCAACTAACTCAGTCATGACTTTATAATAATTTAGGGCTCTAAACTCATTAAAGTAAAATTTTGATATTACCTTTAAAAGCAAAAGCAAAAACTTAATTGCAGTTGAGCCACCTAAATGTGTATTAATACATCTAAAAATAAATGAAGACTTAGGCTTGTCCAGATAGAAACATAAATTATTACAATACTTACTAGGTACCCAAAAAAAAAAAAAAGACTTGAAAGACTAATTAAAAAAAAATGTGTGTGTGTATATATATATATATATATATATATATATATATATATTAATTGACTAATTTCAAGGCACATATGTAATGCACATGTGTAAAATCTATTTGATGGAGCCAGCTTACATACACACACACCCCCAAGCTGGAATGTTCCAATTCTGATCAAAGATGTATGTAGCCGGATGTGCGGTTAATTCACTGATCAAATTTTCACAACTGAAGAACATCTTGAAACACACACTCCTAGTTACCAGTAGTGTGCTGGTGCTTTTTACTTGATCAGACTTACTCTTCATAATTTTACGTTTTAGGACTTATCTTAGCAGTAATATAATCTCTTTTTCTAAAGAAACAAAAAAAGGAAGAAACAGGGAATGCTATAAGGGCACTGGTTTTCTGTTCCAGCATTCTTAAAGGGCACAGTAAGGCTGAGTGAAGTAAATTTAAAATACCCATACAATCTGAAATCTAAACTTCGGGACATGTTTTTACAGTAAGCTTGTGCTCCATAAAAACTATAGAAAAATGTCAGAAGCATAGATGTTTAGCACATGCACACAATGTTAGACACAGATCTGCCCTGTAACAATAATATACAGTAGCTCCTCAAAGTGCACAAAAGATTTTAAAATCCACTAAATCTATAAAATAGTCTGATGCCAGACTTCAACTCTATCTACTGACTCAACCAGATGCATTGAATAAACAGTACTTAATGGATACTAAATTCTATCAGTTTTTTATAAAGTTAAGAAGACTTTGTACTAAATAATGTTTGAAGTCTTTTACCATTATATTTAATAAACTTACTTGCTTAAGATATAGTAAATACATATAATATAATGGCTATTCCACTTGATAAATATATGCATAAGAATAGTCAAAACAAACTAATAAATAAACTGAGATGGGCAACAATTGTACTAGTCTCAACACTGATTTAAAAGACGTCTCCTTTCTTCTTCTTTACATACCTGGTTGTTATCAATTACTGATGTATCTTCACCCCTTCTTGTTGCAAAACTTCCTTTGAAACTTACAGCACACACAGCACAACATTTGCTACCTATATACATAAAAAGCACTTTTTTTTTTCCCCTTTCCAGTAGCCCAGAAAATCTGAATACTTTTTTAGGCTGCCGATATCTTCACATAGAAACACCAAATGTCTGCAGACAGTAAGAAGCCTTTAGTAAGCCTTTTTGCTGCACCATAATAATCTGATCCAGAAATTCAAGGGTACCTTAAACAACGGGCTACCTGTTCTAGCCATGCTTAGGAATGTGGCCAAATCATTTTTATTGATTTAACCTTTATAGGAATGCTACATATCCTCAGAGCAAAACATTTCTAATGCATTTATAATATGATATACCTCTGAGAAGTTATAAAAAAAAAAAAACAAACTGTATGATAGATAGGCAAGACCCCTCCACTATTATGCTTTTTTCTGATTTAGTGATCCATAGGCATATGAGTGTTAGATTATTTTCCAAGTTTGCATATGTCTGTATTCATAGGATGAATTGAAAAACCGTTACACATAGAAAGGACAAGACTAATATCTGATCTGTCTTTGTTTAAGAATGAGTAATAACTGGTGAACTGATAGCCAAGTCTCTAAATACTCCTTTCATTCTAGAGTTACACATCAATCATGTTACCTGCAAACATATCAAGTTAAAACTTCCAGAATTTACAGTCCTTTTTGAATAAACTCAGCAGCATGCTAGCTATGTTCAGAGAGCTTACAGAAGGTGGTTTGTGTATCTCACCAGAATTCTTAAAGTAGTACTTCTCAAAATCCCTCTTCATCAGAAATCTATTTTCATATATATTTCAAATCAGTATTTCTTGATGTTAGATTCATATTCTATCATTTTTTGAAGTCAGGGTAAAAAAAAAAAAAAAGGGTATTTTAGTATTTGTTGTTCTTTGGAATGTTACAAACCACTCATGAGCATTGCCAGGAGTCGCCTGTTTTTCAGAAAGTAAATGGTTCAGAGTTGCTCCCTGTGGTAAACTTCTTAACAGTGTAAAGTTGAAGTGAATACGGTGACTGAAGAGTTTCTCAAACAGAAGCAAACATACTTATGTTATGAATTACATTAGTTATATTTCTTATAAAGTAAATCTGATGATGGGAGGAGTGTTTAAAAAAAAAAAAAAACAAAACAGAACAAATGGAGAACACCTAGTAATTAAAATGACTCTTACTCCGAATTACTACTAGCATAGAATTCTAATGTACTATTCTTCACAACAGAAAAGCAGAGCCAGGCACAGTCTAGGTAATACACTGTAATACAGATCTTTTCTTTTAATAACATTTAATCTGTTTTTTTTTCCTGAAGTTGACAGTGTCTAGAAATCACTGATTCTCTCTCATCTACCATGAACTATACATCTCATCCACCATGAATTATGTAGCAATCCTACAAAGAAAGAAAAATATTAAAACAATTCATTAGTGAAATAAGTGCCTATCTGCACTCACAAGGTAGACAAGTCAGTACATCAAAGCAATGAACTGGAATCGGAATGTATGGCCTAATAAAGTAATAGGTATCTGAAAACTCATTTTTTTCCTTATGTCAGTAAGAGCTTGTCTTGCCTTTCAGAAAATACATCACGAACTTTATATCTTAAAAACATTGAGACGAAAAACATTCTAAAGATGAATCCATATGCAAACAGATAAACCCACAACAGAACCACACAAACTAAATGAAAGTAAGACTCCAATGTGACATGCAGCTGTGATTTTTCTAAGGCCAGTCTAGTTCTACCTTCCACCATGTTGGCTTCCACCATTAAGGATCTGGCCAGATGAGTGCTTGCATTTATGCAAACTGTTTTTACTTGGTACTATAGCAGACTGAGAGCACTAAACCAGTTATTGCATGTAGATTGGGAACAATAGCCATGAATATGTAACTAGTAACTCTAAACAAGATCCTAGAAAGATTATTGAAGCACATCAGATCATACTTACTTGATTTCAACTTTAGTACTTGTAAAGCATAAGAAGTTAAGGAGCAGAAGTTAAGGCGCAGCTATGGATTTCACAAAACAAAATAGTCATTTGAATTATATGCATTTGAAAAATCTTTGTAATGATCAGCTTGGCGCTAAGAGCTCCATCTCCCTTCCACTGTTATGTTACAGGACAACACTTCTGTTGTTACTTGTTCTTACAGTGCACCTTAGGGACAAAAGGAAGAGCCTAGGCAATACTGAAGAGTAGTGGAATACGTTAGAAATGCAAATTTTGACAGACTGTGATGATGGAAAAAGGCCTAGTTTAAATGCAGTTACACTAATAAAACTACTTATAAAACTACTTACAGTAACACCCCTTTTTTCTTCTTTTTTTTTAAGAACATAATAGACACATTTGTAGAAGGGGAAATATTAGCATAGTTATTCTGACAAACAATAACAGCTTTTGGTGCTACAGAAAAGCCTCTCTGTGCTGGCATGTGAAAAAGGTCAGATGGTGGAAAACTAACTTCATATTCTTAACCTGTAAACTCTTTCCTTTCCTGACTACTAACAAATATCCTAGTAGGGGAGATCCACAGCTTTTCCAGGAACTCATGTAGGGAACCTTCTGCTCTGTTCCAATGGAACAGAACATGTGCACATTCACCTTCAAGAGCACTGGCCTCTATAGTAGCTCTGACTGAGTCTGTCTGCTCTGCACAGGTTTGACACAGAAAAACTGCCTCCAGATTTTCAGTTTGTACAGGTTTTTACATATATACACCCATATACGCATACATATGTCCGTAAAAAGCAACATACTTGACTACTCAAGTTTGCATACTATTAAAGAAGCAACTATGATACTTCAGGAACCCTGCAACTTGATCACAGTGTCTTGAAAAATGGAAAACGAAGTCAGAGAGCAACTCTGGGAACACATTTTGCAAGGCTGTTTTCCTTGCAAGGAAGGAAAACTGTGCAGAAAAGGAAAAGCTACCTTTCTGACATCTGATTGGTATCATAGAATAAAGAGAAGCACCAAAAATACTTGTGCTTGATGACATAAACAGAGGTTCAGAGATGGGAGGGTCAGGTATTGTGCCATTTCAGTTATACAACTCGTTTTCATGACAATTCTGGTAATTCTTACACACTTCCCAGTGGATTTAATTTTTTTGTTTAATGACTCTCCCCACATTTTACAATGGTGAAAGTAGCAGAACAATGCCATTTTACAACCATGTATTTGGACTCTGGCAAGCTTGTCTCAGCACTTTTCTACCCACCTCTCATACTTCCGACCTTCGCAATCTCACACCTTGACAGTAAGGAGTACAGGTCTGCCTCCATTTTCAAATCTTGGCCATTGGTCTGCTTACAAAAGTGCTTCTAAGCATCTTCACACTTGTCCATTATCCTGCTATGTCCTCTATTTTCTGATAGAACAGGGCACAGCTCACACAAGAAGCAGATTCCAAGCTTACCTGAATGCATTATGATCATGTAATACTTTTCTACTTTTCAAAATGGAAAGAATACAACCACCCAACTAAAGATTTTTCAACTGTCTTATTGTCACATGGCAATGGTTATCTCGTATGATATTTAGAGGTCTTGGCCCCATATATAAAATCAGTTACCCGAAAACTCTAGACATTCTATCAAGAATTCCTCTACCTTTTATTTCTTTAGCATGAATTTTAAAGATTGTATTTTTGCTATACATTTGTTCAGCACCTACAATAACAAAATACTGATCCATAGGTGCAAACCTTATATGACAACACAATAACAGTAACAGTCCTTTTATAAACAGGATCATCATTACAGCCTTTCTGAGTCTTGTTTGCTTTTGCCCAAATTAAAGCTGTCTCCTTCAAGGTTAGCTTATTCTGATGTATACTTGAGCAATCTATTCTAAAAAAAAAAAAAAAGGCAACTTTAAAAGCATACCAGTGACTCACATTGTCAGGACCTGGTAATTTTGGTTCTTGCTGGAAAAACGCTTAGCAAATATTGTCAGCAAAATGCTTCCATTTTCTTTGCATAAGCATATTTTAAACCCGAAATTAGCAATACTAACAATTCTACTATCACCAAATATAGCTTTACTCTACTTTGGGTAAGATCCCAAAGGTATTTTCAACTAGAAAACTGGTTTTGGATGCAACTAAAAAATAAAAAAAAAATTCCAGGCAGTTAAAAACCTCGCTGACTGACTTGGTTGTGAGAACAGCACCACACAGGATTCTGTTTAAAATGAATTGATTATTGTCGTTTTTTTCCTCATCCAGTTTCCTACAAGCACAGTTTACAATGGGTACAAACTGTTGTCCTGCCCCTGGTCCTAATGTAACAATGCTCGTCACTGAAACCACTGCTTACCTGAGATTCTGAACAAACTGAAATAGCCAAGCCATAAATACTCACAGAGTAGCAAGGTGACAAGATAACCAAAATGGATCAAGAACAAATCATCATATATCAACCTTTTTATTTCCACAGAAAACCTGACTTTCAGTAAACGTGAGGCAGCAAAACCAAAGCAACTTGGCTTCAGAAAAATAACTGATGCTGCTTACATATTAACCAAGGGAACAGGACAGTCAGAGTGTTGCAGTGCAGTGTTGCAAACTGCAGTTGAAAACAATGACTCCCTATAAACAGAAGATGTTTTAAGCGTCCCACAGAGAGATGTTTAATTTTGTTTAGGTTAAACTAATCAGCCTAGATGAGAGAATATGAACAATATTTATTGCAATTTACATGATATCAAGCTGAAGGATAGTCAGACATTTGAATAGAACATGATAGTCTTGATCAATTAGAGGAAACCTGAAATCAACAGGAATAAATTCAGCAGACAAGTATAAAAATGCAGACCTTGAAAAACAAGTGTTTAAGTAAAGGTAAAGAGCTTTATCAAAAATAGTAACTCAGAATACAAATCTGTAAATTAAAAAGACTGGTGGCAGGTTTGCTTTCTCACAGATGCTACAAATGGTAGCAGATGGCTTCTGCATTTCTCAGTGATGACAAGAGCTCACAAGAAAATTTTGTTACTTCCCTCCCTCCCCCAACACCACCCCCCTCCTCCTTTTGGACATCACCTTTTAAGATATGTGGGGACCGGCAGTAGCGATCCCAAAACACTTGGGGAAAATAAGACATCAATAACAGTTTTATGAACCATGATCAATGTGTAAATGTTAAAGAAAATGCATTAGTCACTATGAAGTGAACGGCAATCAACTCTTCTTTGGTCTTGTGGTGTAAGACATAAGTCAGGAGCAAAGGAAGTGTAAAAGGACATTTTTAACAATTCAGTATGTCATGGCTAGGTTGAAAGTATGCCACAATAGAATTTGCCAGCTTGGATTTATTGGGCCTTTTAGGTCTGCAAACCTATCTACATAGTTTCTAAAGCCTGTTTGTATCTTGAGATAGTATTTTTTAAACTATTAGGAAGTTGATGAAATACATCCTCCACATCCAACATATTTTCACATTGTATCCAGAGTAAGTGACACTAATCCATCCTATTCTCTCAACTATTTTTGTTGTACAAGATTGTAAAGTTACCCCAGTCATCATTTCCGTAGAGAAACAGGGGTGTAACTATGGAGAAAAAAGAAAAAAATAAGCTCTGTGGAAACTGCCAATAATCTTCTTTACTTAAGGATTTTGGAGCAGATGAGACCACTGGCTAGCTGGCTATCAGTAAGGTTTTGGTAATACAAAATCCTGCCTCACTGACCCTGACTGGAACAAATGGATTCTTTTAATTCCCTCCCAACTCTGTATTCTTGTATGAAGTTACTGTCATTGATAAAGGTAAAGGTTTCGGTACATAATAAACTTTCCACAAGAAAAGTTATGATAGAAACCTTGCAGTCACTCAGTTGCTCTGAAGCAATGACCAACTTTCTATTTAGTATGGGGAAAAAAGCACACAGACTTGTGAATATGACAGAGTGTAAAAGGCACTGCAAGTTCACATCCTACTTTATCTATGGAGAATCTCTATGTCCAAAGCCTACCAGTAATTCGTACCAAAAAATATCACGAGTCTTAATATCTCCAGATTTCAGCGAAAGGTTTCATTTATATATAGTCCTTACAGAGCAAAACACTTAAGTATATGCACAACTATTTGTATCTTATTTCCAAAGTCAATGCTCATATCCTGCTCAAAATCATCCAGATAATCTGATCACAGTCTGTTCTTGACATCAAGTACATATAAAGTGTTTCCAGATCCTATCACCGAATTTGGTAAGTGATGCACAACTCAATTTTCTTTAAAAATAAAAGTCAAATAGCAACAATTTTATTTTCTGTTGTGGTTCAGAAAAATTTTACAAACCCTGAAAAAAAAGTAAGCCCCAAGTTTAAGAAGGTATGAAGACAAATCATACAGATACCTCTACAATAGTCTCAAAAGACCAGAACCCACACACTGACATGTGGGAAGGAAAGGCTGCACCAGCTCATCATTACCTCTTTGAAAACAAAAACAAAACAAAACAAAACAAAACAAACAAACAAAAAAAAACCCCACACAAAAAAAAAACACCCCCCCCCAAAAAAAAAAAAAAAACAAACAACAACACAACAAAAAAACACCAAAAAAAACCCTTGTCCTTTCCATTTGGCAAAAAAGTAACAACTATTTACACATGTTGCTGCATGAATTAGAAGCAAGTCCATCAGAAAAACTTTAGTAATTTAAATTGTAACTACTGTACTATACACAGAAACTAAACTGCAGGGTTTTGAAGTGTGATGACACTCATTCCTCCAGTCTAAAAAAACATTTTTATTTGTTTTCTGAAGCTTAAAACTCTGCAGTATTTTTTTTTTTTTGTCCAGCAATGGTTGCAATAGGTGGACTGCTCTGACATTCTCAGCTGCCTGAGTGGTAGCTATGTTCTTACAAACAGCACTAAAATATTCCCAGTATCTTTGTTTCTGTCTACAAAAAAAACGAGGCTTTCACCAAGCACAAACACACATATGAATTGTACCCCTCTTGCAGTATTAAAGTAGCAGCAGCTGTTGTTCATGCTTTTATCACCCCACATTTAAAGTAACAAAAGAGTACCAAAATAGCAATGACAGCTATCATCAGCTGGAGAAGATGTTAGCTTTTGAGTTTAGTGCATGTGAATTGTTAGTGATAGTAGCTACCAACACTTGTCTTTAATAGTAGATGCTTATACAAGAAACATATGGCATGCCTGGAAACCCACATGGCAAGCTCACATATAGCAAACAATGTTTTGGGGTTTTTTTTAAAGTTTAATTCCTATTTTATTTGTATTGAATAGGACAACTATATTTACTTGTATATCAATAGAGGAAACAGCGTTGCCAACAGAAAAAGCAGACATCCTCAAAGATATCAAATATTTCATCACATCTACATTGAAAAGATTAGAGAAAGCTTTATTAGAATAGGAAAAGAGAAGACAAAAATCTGTTAAAACTAAATGGTGTCCAAGAGCTTCTGCCTGGGGTCTCAGTTTGCAATTGATAAAATAGTGTTATGACTCCCCTGTTTCCAAAGGATCATAATGATAAATCAATTAATATCTTTCCTTCAAACCTTCCATTGCTAAACAGAGAAGTCTTTTTAAGAAAAGAAATAAATGCCCCATATACAGTTCCTCAACCCATTTGGTCCATTTTTCTGGATTAATCTAAACATTAAAAAAATAGCATGTGGTTTGAGCTTTTGATTTTTATCTGTCTTAAGAATTCCAAAGATAAATATTGCCATCCTAACCTCAGCTCCAGAAATATACTTGACTTTGATTATTCAAACACTGCAGCAGTTTTTCCACAAATAATTCTCTAATTCATTAGAAAGAACCTCTAGAGTTTCATCTCTCCTCCTATGAACTGATCACCTATCTCTTCAGTTATCTGACCCATACCAGGACCCCGTAGATATAGGGTAGTCACTTTAATGCAGCATTGGACATATAACTAGAGCAGTATGTGAAGGGTGCCCTACCTGGGCAGGCAAAGGGGAAGATCCTGCCAGTGCAAACTCACAGGCAGAGCTTGTTTTAATGCGTGTCTTTCCAAAAGAGTCTCATTCTGGAAGGAATAAGACTGGCATTCAATAGAGAAACAGAGAATACATAAGTTTGCCAACTAGTTACAGAGCCTTTCTCTTGCAAGTCACCAGATATGCATCTAGCCCTGTTTAACATACATTAAAGCTGGTTCAGTTTAGCTGATTTTCAGTACTCACTACTTGCCATTTCACTTCGGTAGGCATAAACAGACCTGGGAGTGCCTAGTCCAGGATCAACATAATTTCTGTAACTCTCATAATACATCTAAATTGGAATTACTGGGGCATCAGCAAAGGCTTAGTAAGTTTAAAAATAACAACTATTTTTATTCACTAAAAGCAAAGCAAATTCCTGCTATGACCATCATCAAAAAGTTTACATTTTCTTCTGGTAGGTAATACAAAGAAAGCTAGTTTCTCTTATCTCAAAGCTTGCAATATGAAGTCATGCTCAACTCAGTGGTTCTCAGAATCATATAGTCTTTACAAAGCAAATATATTAAAATCTTAGCCAATAAATCACCCCCTTATGTCAGCACACCAATACTAATATTTTTTCTTCTCTAAACTCACAAACATGAATACATAAACAAAAATCCACACAAACAAACAACAAAAACCCCCACTATTTTTTTTCATACTACCTGGTACACTACAGTAAAGTCCTTGTCATTGATGCTGTAAATCAGGAGACAAAGTTACTGGGCAACCTTCGCTGCTAGTGATTGAACTGCTTTACCAAATTTTTTATTAAAATGTAACTGCAGAAGAGAGATATAGCTGAAACTAATCAGCCAACTACTGAGTTACACACTCAAATTTAATGTTACTAACAGAGGAACAAAACACTGATTTCCTTAGGTAGCTTTTTGGAGGGGTGGAAGGATGTTATGAAAAGAAAAAAAATGCATTCACACAGATCAGGCTCCTTTTGCATGCTAACATTTTTATTCCCATCTTTTTTCCTAGACAGACAAATAGAATACAAACTCTAAGTCGGTGAAATGTTATGGCTAGGTACAGGTCTATACATACACATGCATAGTAAGAAAAAAATTATTAACACGTGAATACTTTTTCTTTCCCTAAAAAGGAGGCAAAATAAAAGGGTAGTTTTTCATCCTTTCCAATACTTTTGCTAGTCTCCAGGTTTGCTGAAACTTCTTGCTTTAAAAAAGCAATTCCTTCATAGAAACCTCCAGCAATGTAACAGTCATATAAAGTAAACTCTGATTTTAATGGTACGCCGACATAACTTAGCACTAACTGCAAAGCAGGTCTGTGAAATAGGAATTAACAATTTTTTGTGCAAGTTCTCCAAAATTCAGAACCATAACAGAGTGTTAAATAATAAGAGTGAAATCTATTTTTGCAGGAAAATATGCAGAACTACTCTGATGTCTACGTTTTAAAAATACAGATTTGCAGGAGCTTTATGGTCTAGGAAAAAAAAGTAGTCAGAGGCATAGAGTCACATATTAAACCACATTGAAACATAACTTCCATAAGGACTATATATTTTTTACTCTTAACTTGGCTAGTGAAAAGGACTTTCCAGAAAATCAAAATTATTTAGCAATTTTAGATGATGCTTAATACTAAGCTCTAGTCTACATTTAAAAGTTTTTCCAGAGTAACTACACTAGCTTGGCTATATCAGCAAAGAGAGTTTACTACTGCAGACTGTAACAGTTAAATAAAGCAGACTATAAAACAAAGTTTTCTCATATAGTTTTGAAGCAAGTAGGTCTGAAGCAGGTAGCTTAGACCAAACGACCTCAAAAAATCCCTTCCATTCTAAATTCTCTTGTGCACAAATACTGCCAGCTGTTGAGAATGTGTGTGCATGTGTGTGTACCCACTTAAATGAAAACCCATATAAAAATAAGAGCACACAAAAAACCATAGGCCTATTCTCCTGGGGTTTGATTTCCTGTGAATATTTTAGAATGTAAAAACTACGCAACAACTAAAAACTGCAAGCTTGGTTTAGAGGAGAGATACATTATTTATAGAATTAACAAGAGCCTTTTGTAATACAAAAGTATTAACTTTTTTTAATAGGAAAGAAGTTTGACAGAATCCATTATTTGATTTGTTCCACACTTAAAATGGTCAGTTACATTTATTTATACTTTGTGGAATTTGAAGTTATTCGTGTAAAGCTTTTTTTACCTTTTTCTTCCAGGGTGTAAAGCTCAGCTTTTTATGCTATCTTGCTGTACTTCACCAAAAGCACAAATAACAATACGTAGACTTGTACTAGATATACTGAAGGCTTCACACACAAAGTCAAATATAGACTGATTCATGATGAAGTACTCCTATAGTTTCACAACGGATAGTCATGCTTTATTTTGGGACCAAAATATAATCCTTCAAGACAGTTTATCGCAATTACTCTGAATCATAGTTAAAGGAAAACAACAACAGGACATCTGCTAGCAATATAACACTGGTACAAAATTAAATAAGTACTTAACACATTGCCCTTTCCAGGGTTACAATACAGAAGATGCAATACTATAGTCCCTCAGACTTTTTCAGGGAGTGAGACAGTGTCATGGCTGTTGTCTTTTTAAGTAAGAAAAAAGGCCCACTCATAAGCAAGCCAGTGCTTCTTCAGAAGTACTCATTCTGTCTAGAAAAGGAGGATGATTCAAAACCACAACTACTCAATTTTCTAAAGGTTGTACAAATCATGTTGGGGGAAAAGGGGAAAAAAACAATCTGAGCTAAAAATAAGTAACAAAGAAACTTTATTGTCCAGAGAAGGGTACATTAGGTCAGAAGCTGCTGCTTTTTAACACCATGAAGTACTTGCAGCTTTTTGTTCTAAAGCAGAAGCAGAAAACGTCACCAAATCAGGAGGACAAATAAATTATTTGCTCAATGTTTTCTCTAAAGGAAAAAAGCTTAACAACAAAATACACGTTCTGGGTAGTGCTGGTATTTTTAGAAATAAAAAACCCTCATAATTGTTAACATATTAAGAAACTGCCAATATTATTTTGTAGAATAAATTAAAACATGACATTAAACTGCTCTTCATGCCCTTTCCTCACCCACTGACCCATTAGTCTGCCATCCATTTACCATTTCTACAGCAAAGCTCACAGAAATAATATTCAGTTAATTCACAGCCACAGGAGGTGTGGAGGGGAGCATGGCTTCCCTTCTAATCACTGCAACACTGAAGTGCATCATTATCTAAGGTCCTACAGAAACACTAAAACAGACGAAATGCTGATCTATGGGATTAAACATCAATTTACTTATATGAGACAGCAAGCTTTAATAGGCATTATACTGTATCTATTTTATATACTAAGCATTCAAATGGAAAAGTAAAAAGTATGATAGAGTCATTTATACACTTAGTTATCCTAAAAAAAAAAAAAAAAAAAGAGATAGTGTTACTTATTTATAAAGTGCTAGAAACTACACAAGACAAGTTCCTCCATCTATCATTATTTAGCTGGTTTATTGCAAGCCCTAGAGCCAGTGTGGGATTTGAGGATAACAAATCATCTTAGACAACAGTTTAGGGAGAATGTAAGTTACTATACTGAATTCACAATGAGAGAGAAACACACAAAAACACGTTTCTCTAACCACTAAGGGCTGTCTTGTACCTCCAAAGAGACAACCATATACTGGGGAGACAGACTTCAGCACCAGCCCAGCAAAACTTGAGAAGGATTATACAGCCTTTGTGGCTCAGGAGAAAAAAGGAAAAAAAAAGGCTCTAAGTATTGCTCTCCAAAGCTATTTAGGACACAGTGCAATATAGAGTCTGTAATGACTTCAGAAGACTAAAAATCTAATAGTAATTACTGTGTCCTTACCATTCTGCATGGACGAGTAATGTTCTACAAAAACATAGCACACTGACACATACAACCTGTACTGTCAAATTAAACGTGACAAAAATAAACTGAGATTGCAAGTTTAAAAACTTCAGCAGTTAAGAACAGACACATCTGCCAATTACAATCCTTGCTGTAGTCAAAATGGATTTTCAGGTTCATTTTGCTGGAACTAATGCATTGTCACTTATTGCATTGGGGGGCGGGGGGGGGGAAGTAGAAAATGCTGAACTTGATTAATGTGTTAGTTTATGGCTTAATCAGCATTTGGTTACAACACATGTACATCTTCACTTCATCAGGACAACGCATCTACAAATTTTTAAATCTGTTCCTTGGGTACTAGACAATGCTTTCAAGGAACATCTCAAAACCTGAAACCACAGAGTTTCAGGAATCTAAGTTCAGAATCCTGGAACCATGTATCTTAAAATATTTCAACTCAAAACATGATTTCAAACACAGGACCTACCCAGAATAATGCTAAACTTCAGTTAATTTTACTTGTAGTAAAAATTGTTAGCCAGATTAATCTCTCCTCGAAAACATCCTTCATGTGTTGGGTTTTTTGCAAGCTTTCTGAATATAGAAGTAATTTTGAGATTTCTTCCTACGTCTGTTAAGAGACTAAGCAATTTATTTGCTTCATGTAAAATACTGCCTGGGTACTATCCCATAAGTTAATTAAGATCCCCCATCAACTTTTGCCCCCTTCGTAAGTAGGGACAGTATACTCAACAACAAGGAAAAAAAAGCCACAACACACATTGGAGACTGACAGCAGCAAAGATAAAACAATTGTGTTTCAGACATGATGTTTGACACTAATAATGTCAAAGTTCTGTCTGTCTTTCAAGGGAACTTTGCTACTACAAGGTAAAATTAAACTGCAGTATTAGGAAAGGGAATTCTAAACTAACTACATTTCAAATGCAGTACAGAAATGTCATAGCCTGAATTTTCAAATAGCTTTTTTTAAAAACTCTCACCATTTTTACCTCTTGCATCTTTTATTACCAGTTCTGTGAGACCTATCAGGCCTCCTCAAAATCCCGTTGTGCTAAGCACTGTATAGAGAAGGGACACCGCCTTTAAACAGAAGGAGCTTTAGTGATTTCTCTCTCTAAAGAATGTCCTTCCTGTACTCTGTCCTACTTAAGAAAACTAGATGCCGAACTAAGTTTTCCTTTTATGCTTCACACCACTCTTGCCTGATGTATTTAATGAGATAGAGGGGAAACAAATAGCAAAACACAGTCTGATAAACAAGTACCACATCTGTTGCCACTGTCCTTCCATCATCTCTCTACTACAAGGGAAAAAAGATTTTTCTATGCCCATTTGCAAAGAAGGATTTCAAGCTCAGTAGGCCAAATTGGTTATTTTTGAACAACGCAATCTCAGCACAATTCTGGGTTCAAATATGGTAAACAAGTATGGGATAGAGAAATTCTTTACAATCCCAAATTACAGTTTGGTTAACCAAAGCACTCCTTCAGTCAGGTCATTACTTCTTCCACTGTCATTCCAAATGTAACCCAAAGTCAGATGATTTTACTGATCAACTTCAAAACAAACAGAGGTAAGGACCAAATCAACAGAAGCCATAAGGTAACAGTCATACTAGGGTTTATATGAGTACTGTCATACCTCAAACAGTAAGATAGAATAAATTAATATCTCAAACATACACTCATTGTGTGTTGCATACTAAATTCTGGACTGTTTAATTAAACCAAATCACCTAGACTGTCTGTTCAGCATAACTTCCTTGTCATTACAATCATGTACTTATTTCAAGTAGAATCAAAGTCTGCATGTGCTCTGCATTACAAGAAAACTAAAATAAATGAAAGTCAAGGGAAGAAATGAACCTGGCGTGAGGGGAAGCCTCATACGGAATCTGGTATCTTACACATCTGGATATAACAAACAAACAATCAAGGCCACAGTTTAACAGCTGAAAATGGGACTTATCAGCAACCAAACCCTTTGTCGCAAAGAGATGTAAAAAAATAACATTTGCATTTTGAAGACTAGGATAAAAAAATTAGATGTTTATCCAGACCCAAGCAGCAGGATGACTGTAACAACTGAAAAGAATAGCAATGATTTCGGGGCGTGAGCTAGAAATCAGAAAAAGAATGCATTTTAAAAGTCATCTTATTAAATCATATAATGAAACACTTTAGGTAAAACATTCAACAGTAAATTATGTCTTGCAAAGAGCACAAAACACATATTATGTATTTTTTTGGTATTCGTTTTTTTTGTTGTTGTTGTTTGGGTTGTTTGTTTTTTATTAGGTTGTTTGGGGATTTTTTAGTTAACATGTAGTCTGAATGATTCAAAGCACTTAAATTAGAATTATTTTGATATTCAAAACTGGATTAATAAACGAGCACAAGCCAGTTTGGCAAAGTGCAGCTGTATGAATCACAACATTTCTTTAATGTTACATATGGCACGCACTTGCTCAGCAGTGAACAAGCTGCCTGAACTTCCTAACTGATGAGAAAACACCATTTTAGCATACATAAAGACTGCTGTTATCAAACAGAATTTGCATTTCTGTATTTGAAAATAAATTTTACATCTGATACTAAATCAGTGAGATTTTCCAGAGCATTCAGTGCTCAACAAATTGTAATCCAACTCAATTCAGCACGTGCTAGACAAATACATTAGCAGGAGAAAACACTAGTTCCGAGATCATACTTTCGAAAAATTCATCTCACATTCAAAAATTCAGAATGTTATTCCTTAACATGTTCTTAAGATGGCAAATGCCAACCTCATGAAGCTCAACAAGGCCAAGTACAAGGTCCTGCACCTGGGTTAAGGAAATCCCAAGCACAAATAAGGACTGGACAAAGAATGGATAGAGAGCAGTCCTGGGAAGGACTGGGAGTGCTGGTCGGTGAGAAATTCAATGTGAGCCTGCAACATGCACTTGCAGCCCAGAAAAATCTCACTCCAGCTATCCTGTAGGCCCCCTTCAGATACTGAAATGAAATAAGGTCTCCCAAAAGCCTTCTCTTCTCCAGGCTGAACAATGCCAAGTCTCTCAGCCTGTCTTCACAGGAGAGGTGCTTCAGCCCTCAGATCATGTTTCTGACCCTGCTCTAACAGTTCTATGTCCTTCCTGCATTAGGGGCTCCAGAGCTAGACACAGTACTGAAGGTGGGGTCTCACAAGAGTGGAGTAGAGTGGGATAATCACCTCCCTCGATGACGCTTCTTTGGTTGTGGCCCAAGCTTTAGTTGACTTTCTGGGCTGCAAGCACACATTGCAGGCTCATGCTGAGTTTCTCATCAATCATCCCAAGTCCTTCTCCTCAGGATTGCTTTCTATCCATTCTCCACCCAGCCTGTATTTGTGCTTGGGATTGCCCTCATCCAGATGCAGGACATTGTACTTGACTTTGCTGAACTTCATGAGGTTGGCATGGGGCCCACCTCTCAAGCCCATCCAGGTCCCTCTGAATGGCACCCCTTCCTTTAAACACAAACACCACACAGCTTGGTGCCATCAGTAAAGTTGCTGAGGGTGCCCTGATCCCACTGCCAGTGTCATCAACAAAGATGTTTAAACAGCACTGGTCCCACTTCAGACCCACTAAGCACACCACTCATCATGGGAAAACAAAACCACACTGAATCAATGAAAACTGGTTCGACCACACCTTGAGTACTGTGACCAGTTGTGGGCTCCACAGTTTAAGAAAAATATTGAGTTGCTCGAACATGTCCAGAGAAGGGCAACAAAGCTAGTAAGGGGTCTGGAGCACAAGCCCTATGAGGAGAGGCTGAGGAAGCTGAAGTTGTTTAGCCTGGAAAAGTGGAGGCTCAGGGGAGACCTTATTGCCATCTACAGCTGCCTGAAGGGAGGCTGTAGCCAGGTGGGGGTTGGTCTCTTCTCCCAGGCAACCAGTGACAGAACGAGAGGACACAGTTTCAAGCTGTGGCAGGGGAGGTTTAGGCTGGATGTTAGGAAGAAATTCTTCACAGAAAGAGTGATTGGCCATTAGAATGGGCTGCCCAGGGAGGTGCTGGAGTCTCTGTCTCTGGAAGTGTTTAAAATAAGACTGTATGAGAAACTTAGTGCCATGGTTTAGTTGATTAGATGGTGTTGGGTGATAGGTTGGACTTGATGATCATGAAGGTCTTTTCCAACCTGGTTAATTCTGCGATTCTGTGAAATCAATTTCCCAATTAACTTCAGATCATGGTTAAATAGTATTTTTGGAACCACTTGAAATAGCTTAGGAAAATCAAAACATTTTACCGAGGCAGATTGTTCAACACAAGTGTTTAGAATGTCATGGTTCCCAGAAATTTCCTGTGTAAGTAGTGCTTATACTGCAAAGTAGTTGATCTCAACCAAATGATGAATTTTAATGGTTACTGTGACATCACTGCACTCTGCGCTGGGTTAGGAACTGGCTGGAAGGCCAAGCCCAGAGAGTGGTGGTGAATGGTGCCACTTCCAGCTGGCAGCCTGTCACTAGTGGTGTCCCCCAAGGATCAGAGTTGGGCCCCATCCTATTCAATACCTTTATTGATGATCTGGATGAAGGGATTGAGTCCATCATCAGTGAGTTTGCAGATGACACCAAGCTGGGGGCAGGTGTTGATCTGTTAGAGGGTAGGAGGGCTCTGCAGAGGGACCTTGACAGGCTGGACAAATGGGCAGAGCCCAATGGCATGAGATTTAACACATCTAAGTGCCAGGTTCTACACATTGGCCACAACAACCCCATGCAGTGCTACAGGCTGGGGACAGTGGCTGGAGAGCAGTCAGCCAGATAGGGACCTGGGGGTACTGCTTGACAGTAGGCTGAATATGAGCCAGCAGTGTGCCCCGGTGGCCAAGAAGGCCAGTGGCATCCTGACCTCTCTTGGGAATAGTGTGGCCAGCAGGAGCAGGGAAGTCATTCTGTCCCTGTATTCAGCACTGGTTAGACCACACCTTGAGTACTGTGACCAGTTGTGGGCTCCACAGTTTAAGAAAGACGTTGAGTTGCTCAAACATGTCCAGAGAAGGGCAACAAAGCTGGTGAGGGGTCTGGAGCACAAGCCCTATGAGGAGAGGCTGAGGAAGCTGAAGTTGTTTAGCCTGGAGAAGAGGAGGCTCAGGAGAGACCTTATTGCCATCTACAGCTGCCTGAAGGGAGGCTGTAGCCAGGTGGGGGTTTGGTCTCTTCTCCCAGGCAACCAGTGATAGAACGAGAGGACACAGTTTCAAGCTGCGGCAGGGGAGGTTTAGGCTGGAGGTGAGGAGAAAGTTCTTCACAGAAAGAGTGATTGGCCATTAGAATGGGCTGCCCAGGGAGGTGCTGGAGTCTCTGTCTCTGGAAGTGTTTAAAATAAGACTGTATGAGGAACTCAGTGCCATGGTTTAGTTGATTAGATGGTGTTGAGTGATTAGGCTGGACTTGATGATCATGAAGGTCTTTTCCAACCTGGTTAATTCTGTGATTCTGTGATCATCACAGTTGTGAATCTACTGGGCAGAACTATAAGTTAAGTATAACTGACCTAAGTTTAGCAGCTTGTTTGGAAACAGGTTGTAGATCAGGCAAATGAAGCTATGTAAATCAAACCTCAGCAAAATGCACTAGACCTGCTGAAAATTTATTAAATTATTAACACCTACTGCTGTAAAATCTGTAGTAACATAATAAAATTATCCAAATGCAAATAAAGAATATGGAACCAAAGCAAAATCTATGCAGCATTATGATCTTCTAAAAGATTGTAAGATAAAGAGCAAATAATTCCAAGGTCTTAACAATTAAAAGCAAAACATATTCATGTAAAAGTTACCACACTGTAAACTGACATGTTTGGGTGATGTGTAACATTCTGACATTTATTTCTGTGTTCCTTTTAAGGTAATCAGCACATTGAGTACTATCACCATTTATATTTAATACTATTTACACAGGCATTAAATATCATACAGAACAGACAAAGAAATCCCTCCAAACCCAGGTAAATATTTTAAAAATAAATGGAAAACCAGAACCACCTTAGTAGTAGGACAAAATATATGGGTAATGAGCAACTTCACACATTAAGCCTGTGTTTTAAGATTTTATTTCAAGCTTCCTATACATTTCCTCAGTTCCCAAATAAATCAGAATAATTTGTAAGCTTGTCATAGAAATACAATTCTACAAAAGGAGTCAGCTAATTCCCTAATGCTGTGGTTCAAAACTAAGTGTAACACAGATAAAAGATGGAGCATATGAACTACCTCCTCACCTGAAATGGGATTAGTCACAAACTGAACATTACATATACAGTTTAAGCATTCCAGGAACTCAAAGCTCAACTCAAAACTTCAATGCTGAAGATAAGTTAATCAAAAAGATATCTTCTTCAGACCATGAGGCACTGTTATCCACAGACTTCCAGATTTTACCACTGGGTTATAACAGCACTTGATATTCTAATTCAAAAAGTTTTTCTGCCTTTCTGCTGCATTTTAAATCCCTAAAAATCCAACAGCCCATTTTTAAACGTCAGCCCAAATCACCAAATGCCAGCCTGGATTAGCAATTCATGTCCCTCTATAAATTATTTCTTAAATTTATCTTCCTGCACATATTTTTGTTGTTTGTTGTTGTTGTTGTTGTTGAGAAAGGCAGGACATGTGGAAGTTACTCTTCGTATTACTCCATATGGATTATAATCCATAGGAAACAGGTGATCCTACTCAATTTCACAAAACTAATCACGCACAAAGTCTCTATTTTCTTTAAGAAAGTTGTTACCTTTTCTCCACTGTAATGCTCCAGCCTTTACTATTTCCCAGTATCTTAAGATGTCAGCAAGGACTTGTCATAAATTGCTTAAATGAGAGAATCTGTAACTTCCTAAATTATGTAGTTTATAAAAAAATGCCAGCTTCTGTCAGAGTCTGGAAAGTTCTTTTAAAGGGGGAGCTTCATTTTCAGTCCTGGCCAAAAGAAACAACTGGTTTTTTGTCACATGGTTCATCCCTGGCACTTTATAATTTCAAAAGTCTCTTTTTCCAGCAAACAATAAAAATGTAACTGTCAATGTGCTCATTACATTCAGTGAGTTTCTTCTGTTCCTCCTAGTTTAGTGAAACTGAGAAAACTGTTACTCTAAAGATCTGTTCGCATAGCTTTCAAAGTGTAACTGCACCAGTTCTGAAGCAAAAGGAAAAATGTCCGTTTCTTCCGTTTATATGGCCAACAATAACTTCTACATTCTGACAGAATCATGTGTATCCTGGCGGGGAACGTAGTTTCAAAATACTTATCAGGAAGTCTACAATTAAATAACTTGCAGGCTCCCCAGATACTGATCCAAATTGATGAACAGGCTTCTCTGACTCCAAACTTAAAGGCTGCTTTTTCTGTTGTTTGGTTTTGGCTTTGTTGTTGGTTCTTTGGTTTTTTTTAGTACAGTTACAGTTATTTTCTTCACCATGAGCAACGATTATATTTTTGTGAACAATAACTGAAAAGATCTCTGTTGAAGAAGATAACTAATATTTTTCCATCTGAAAAGAAGTCAATACAGCAACCCACTGGGTCTGTAACCAAGTACTCATCTATTTTAGAAGACTCAATGCACAAGAAACAGTTCATAATCTCAGTTACTTTACAGTGAAAAATAGTTGTGGAATATATTCTATGCTCCACTTAATCTAGTAGTCTCTTAAGGATGTTTAACTGAAAACAAATTGTATCTTCCACTTTTGGACAGGGAACTCTTCGTAGAATTTAACAGAGAAGTTAATTCCCTTTATCGGTACTGCCCATATAAAAATTTGACTCAGAAATTGCTTCATGACAGCAAAAGTGACTCAAAAACATGTGACAGAACAAACAAAACAGCATTGTTCCCACCATTTTATCTACCTAAACTCCTGACTCTCCTAACAGTATCAAGCAGGAAAACAGAGGGGACTGTTAGGAACAGGTTGAGAGTGTGAGACCAGGGAAGGTGAGAGACTTGGCACACAACATGGAGAAGATTTACCATTTTTGTTATATGACATTGTCACATCCAAAAAAGACAAATGCAGTTTTTATGCAGGAAAATATTTTTGATCTGTGGAGGCTTGAATTACTTCAATGTCTTTTTGGTTATGGAGGGCAATGGGGTAGGAAAAAAAATATTCATAAATACACAAATAAAAAAATAAACCATCAACATTCTTCCTGTCCTAACCTTCAGCTGTAACACAATGGAAAGAGATAGGAGGAGATTGGAACACTCCTGAGAAGAGTATCTAAAAACTTGCATAAAGAAATATATTAAAAGTCACGTGCAAATAAATTGATGTATCTTCAACAATTAATAACCTAAACCAAAATGATTGGGATAGTATCAACGTAAAAGTCAGGACACCTCCATAATTTTAATGAAGAAAATTTCCTTGTCATTAAAACAGTTATCCACCTGTGCTGAAACTGTTCTGATGATATACAGCTGATTAAAAATTAACTTTGAAAAAAATCGCAGTAAAAAGAAGCTTTCAAATACTGTGTTTTCCAATATAGGTATAAATCAGTAGCCCAAAATTCCTGTTAAAGTCCATTGCTCTTTACCTTATTCTAATTTAAACAACATCTTGGACAGCATTCCAAGCCAAGACTCTAGTGAAAACAGCCTATGATTAACATTGTCTTTTTGAAACCATGGATTTATATCTCCGTATTCTGGAATTAGCTTTCATCTTGTGACAAATGAACACAGGGAGGAACTCTTTAAGATGATTTTACAAAATTTCATAAAGCAGAGCTCCCTTTTATGTGCAGCTGACCTCAGCAACTGGCAAATGTGTATCCTCTCCCCTTGCCCCATAAGTAACATTCACAACCATATTTAAATGACAAAAAAGTATGATTTAGACTTAAGGCACTATATCCCAAATCTCCATCTGCAGCCTCAGAGGTTAGATCTCTTTAGCTCTAGTTTGAAATATTCTTTAAAGTGTTTGATAAATCTGGGGCACGAATCCACATGGAAACAAGATCACTACTTTCTTTCCCCCTTTCCTCCACCCCTGACAGTACATTGTCTTGGATATACACAGAAAGAAGGAAAAAAAAAAAAAAAGTGTGGGTTTTTTTTTAAATCTGTGTAGTGGCAGGCCAAACTTTTTGATGAATATGTTGCTTTTGTACAAAAAGAAAATTCAGAGGCAGCCCAATGTAGTAGGTAATGAGTCAAGATAAAGATTTTTTCGTACAGAAGAGATCCTCCTGATTATGCAATAATCTTTAGGACTGACAAAACCCACCTGTTTAAATAACATCCCAGTTTTAGAAATTGTAAAGTACAAAATCATATAATGTAATAGTCTGGAACTGAATTTCCAAAAAAACACTGTTAATTTGCAACAGCAAATAACACTTTTAAACAGCTTTATTTCCTAATGGCCAACATCCAGTTATTTAGAAGTCTTCCATATCTTATTTTCATCCCCAATATTAGGATCTCATGTGTCTACCTCACTGTATTAGCAATACAGAGAGCAATACAAAATGTTTATAGACAAATAAGTGCATAGGACAACAGGAAGCTTAGCTTTCTTTAACAAACTACTGAGAAATATAGGTCTCTAGAGAATTCTAAACTAATACTAAAAATTAATTTCTTTACTTGGCAGGATTTTCTCTCAGTACAGAATTTCATTTACAAAGGTCACCTCTGAATGTTCTGCAAATCAGAAGCACTAACAGTTCCATTGCTAATACCTGTTCCTCTTTCTCTCATCACCCTTCCAATACATGCATTCCAAGAAACCAGTAGAAGACATACAAAATACAGATATCACCGGATATCTGACTGATTACTTACATCATACTTTGCAACTCAGGTGTAAAACTTGTTGATTTTCTTCCACTGCTTGAAGAGGCAACTGTTGACATTGGGCTAGCCACAGTGCTGCTCATCTGAGGAAACAAAGACAAAGTACTTAGAATACTTTAAAGACAGCATGCACGTGTCACACTAGATATGCAAAATAGAAGAAAAGCTTTTGGGGTGTAGATATGAATTTAAAGATTATGCACGCAAAAAGCAGCCTACCCTGAGACATTGTAGAAAATATTAGTTGACGTGTATTGTAACTAAAAGCACTGGAATTCAGACACATCAGTATCTTGCTACATCCTGTTATATTCCTGCTGTATCTTCAGCAATAGTAAATCACATCCACAGTCTCAAATAAAACTTGGAGGAGTAAAACAGAACCTCAGAAAAAGCACTGAGATCAGGCTTGCTTTCTAAAACAGTATCTTTAAGCACACATATTCCTTAAGTCTTTAAAACAGAAATGCCTCAGAGAGTGCAATCTGACCATCACAACATGACTGAAGGTACTATCTTTATACAAAGTATTTTACAGCTTTTCTATATAAATTTTCCATAAAGAAACTCCATTCCAAGTCCAGGACAATTCTACTTGTATTCTATAAAGCAATTTACATTTTCCTCTTTAATAAAAGACAAGTCACCTTCCTTTAAACTTCTTCAACTTAAATTTACTACAGAACTGGCAAATCAAAATTTATTCAATGATGGAAATCTCCAGAAATACATAATAGAGAGATACATATTTCCCTTCAAGAAATTTTTTTAACTAAGAACTGCAAATACTATGTAAATCTCCTGATAAATAGAACATACTCCCACTACATTTCTTCCTCTTCCAGTTTGCTGCACACTAGTAACAGCTGAGTTGCACTGCTCATTTCTTGTAGTATCAGCAGTAGTAATTACAATGAAACCATGTCTTAAGGTAATGAATGGTTTGAAAGGCTAATGACACAACAGCCAATAGATGAACAAAAATAAGCTGATGCATTTACATGTAAGTTTACTTTTATTAATGCTTTCAAGTAGGTAGGTTTTCACAGACCTCTGTTCATCTTCAAGTACATTCTAATTTAGGTCCCCATCCTGCAGGCACTTATGCACATGTGTAACTTTAATCACAAGTTTACTCCCACTAAAGTCTGATTTAAATCACGAGTAGTTGAACACCAGACTTAAGCGTTGGCCAGATACTGCCATAGGAAGCAGTTATCAGAGAGTCACATCAACTAAGCAGTCAAATTAGTGAGTTTAAAAAAAAAATAAAATTTTAAAAGTAAAACATATCTGTAATGTCAAGGAAGGTGACAGAGTAGTTCTAGGAAAGCTCCATGCACACATGGAAGAGGGCGAAGAGGAGTCTCCAATGGTACGCACATATCAGGAACAGCCTAAATATTTGGAAATATATGTGTTTTGCTGTTCATTAACTGACTGGGACTGATTACAATTAATTTTTCTATTTATACTAAATACCATACTATAATCTATATGTATCCAATACTATACTATATATCCAGTACCACAGTACTAATATTTCTGAACTGTATATTCTATATTTTACCCAGACCTTAGATAAAGCAGTTCAGGGAACACTTCAATTGTAGAAAATACCCGGAAACATGAACAGATCTGCCTTGAAGCTTAAAAATTGGTCCAGAAAGCCAACCAAATATTGGCTGCATCAAATGCAGCATGACCAAGGGAGTTGTCCCCTTCTACTCCACTCTTGTGAGATCCCACCTGGAGTATGGTATCCAGCTCTTGAGCCGCCAGCAAATGGAACTGTTAAAGCAGATCCAAAGGAGGGCCAGAAAGATGATCAGAGGGATGGATCATCTCTCCTATGAAGACAGGCTAGAAGAATTGGCACTGTTCAGCTTGGAGAAGAAAAGGCTCCAGGGAGACCTTACAGCAGCCTTCCAATATTTGAAGGGGGCGTACAGGATAGCTGGAGAGAAACTTTTTACAAAGACACGTAGTGACTGTATGAGGGGCAAGAACTTCACACTGGAAGAAGATGGATTAAGAACAGACATTGGGAAGAAATTCTTTACCATAAAGGTGGTGAGGCACTATAACAGGTTGCCCAGAGAAGCTGTGAAGGCTTCAATCCTGCAGTGTTGCAAGCCAGGATGAAAGGGTCCTTGAGCAACCTGATCTAGTAGGAGGTATCCCTATGCATGGCAGGGATGTTGCAATTAGATGATCTTTAAGGTCCCTTCCAAACTGAACTGTTCTATGATTCTTAAACAAACTCTTAAGTCTTTGCATGTTAATTTTTTTAAAAAAACTATTTACATCATTTAAAGCATATGACTCCTTTCAACATCCATAGCACACATTCTGCTTCATCCATGAGATTCTGTTCTGCAGATTTATGAGTTGCCTCCTCACAGTGTAACATCTGTGATTCATGCAAGTCCTATTTTGGAGTAACTATTTTTTAAGGTTCCTGCCCTCCAAATGGACAACAACAGTTTAACTAAAAAGACTTGAAGGGCTGTACATCTGTGTAAGCATCAGCAGGTTTAGGAGACGAAAGTTTATCAGATTCTGGTTCACTAGAAACTTTGTATTCCTATTCCAACCAAACAATTTAACTTTCAAATGAAGCAGGTGTACAGCATTTTCTTGACACAGAAAGCCAACAGCTTGTCAGGCTTCCTCAGACACTTTACAATAATTACTTCCACAGCCCACGTTTTGTTTGATGGTTTAGATAATTAACTTCTTCACACATCAAAGTCCCATCATCCGTATGTTCTATTTCCTTTCTTCCGGACATTAAGGGGAAAAAAAATTCATTCAAAAGCAGAGGCACCCTCAAATCAATTTTCTTCAATAAGTACTGCTAACACGAAACTGTAAAGCCTACTGTAATCTTCAATGGGTCAATATACTGTATTTGTTTTAGCTCCAAACTGAAATGCAGCTGTTCACCATACTCTATAAACTGAATGCAGATGTTCGGATTAGGTCACAGATTATTTCAGTATGCTATTTTAATCATGAGGAGAAGATAATGCCTGATTAACACTATTTGGACTACTAATTATGAACTCCTATCTAAATAGGTACAGCTTCTACAAATTCTTTTCCATAAGTAAAATACTGCAAAAAAATTTAATTAAAAAAATATACATTAATAGGTATGTGTAATCAATATAAAAGCACCTACTGTAATCTCAATGGTTTTTACATTAAGAAGCTACAACAGATAACAGTATTTGTTCCCTATCAGCAGAACAAGAGAGTTCTCAGCTGAGGGAAACAAATTTTAAATCACTTCTCATCAAGCTTAGGCCCATCCCTCTCAGAGATTAGATTGGAGGAAATTTTCATTTCATAGCCATCCTTCGCATTCATCTCCACTCTGAAATTACCAAACAATACCAACTCACACTGTTGTCTGTACAATCAATAAGTTATCTATATAACCCATTCAAGACATGTTAGACTCGAAATTCTACTGCTCCTAAAAACTGAAATTAATATACATGCTATACATTTAGCCAATAACTGTAGAGCACCACATCTCCGAGCTGCTTCACATCATTTGAGACACATGTAAAGTAGTCTCATGTATACATACAGCGTCAACAACTCCACCTTCTAAATACAACCTAAATACTTTCACCAACAACCACTGCCAAAATGTCACATGACAATCTAAGAGAAAAGTGCATCCAGAGTCATTACAGAATAGGTTTCCAATAAATGTGTTCAATAGTTGATCTAAACACAATCAGGAAGAGCAAACAGTACTAATACTTCCATTCCATACACACACACACACACACCAAAAAATGACATACAAAATAGTAGGGGTTGGAAGGGATCTCTTGAAATTATTTAGTCCAAACTCTCTACTAAAGCAGGTTGCCTGGCATGATGTCCAGCTAGGTTTTCAAAGTCCCCAGAGAAGCAGACTCTACAACCTCAGTAGCGTGTGCCAGTGCCCCCACAGAAAAGGTTTTCTTTATGTTTAGGTGGAACCTCCTGTGTTCAAGTTTGTGTCCTTTACCCGTTGTCCTCTTGCTAGGCACAACTGGAAAGAGTCCAGCCGCATCCTCTTGACCCTCACCCTTTAGATATTTATAAGCATTGAGAAGATCCCCTCTCAGTCTGCTTTTCTGCAGGCTAAACAGCCTCACATCTCACTGCCTCTCCCCCATAAGAGAGATGCTCCATCATCTCTGTAGCCCTCCATTGGACTCTCTCCAGTAGTTTCCTGCCTCTTTTGAGCTAGAGAGCCCAGAACTGGGCACACTACTCCAGATGTGGCCTCACCAGGGAAGAATAGACAGGGAAGAGAACATCCCTTCACCTGGTCACTCTTCTTCATGCACCCCAGGATACCACTGGCCTTCTTGGACAAGTTTAAACTAGGTCAGTTTAAAACAAAATTGGATTCTCACAGATTTTTTCTGACATCTCTGTTCTAGGCTAAAGAAGGTGCAGAACTATCAAAAAAACAGTGCCCTGAATAATTTTTTTAATAGTAATACATTAGAGTTACTGTTATGATGACTTAATTCAATCATACAACTCATGTGGTTACTGCATCAGTCCTCTTTTCTTGTCTGTCAGTAATATACTTTGCATATGACCTGAAACCATGCAAAAATTTAGAGACTGTCATATTTTCATGTACATAAACCCAAACAAAACAGGAAGGAAATAAAAGCCACAATGACTACGAAATAACACAAAAGTAAAATGAATGCTTTTGTTTTCTCACCCTCTACTTCAGAGTAATTACGTTAACTAGCCTGTTACCACTGAGTATTTTACTGCATGCCTGGCCTCACTAGCAGACAAGAGAGTGTAAGATAACAGTCTTCTAGGACTGGAGATGTAAGAACTTAATTAAGTACAGGAAACAGATATTTTTTTTTTTTTAGTTAGTGCATTTCTTTTAAACTGTAAACCCTGCTGAACATATGCAAGACTTGCTTTCTAAGTGTATGCTCAAAATTGTAATAAAAAAGTTTAAAAAACAAGTTTTATAAAAAAACCAAATAACAAATATTATGAAAAAAACAAATACTGGATTGTATATATACACGTGTGTATGTGTGTGTGTGTATATATATATATATATATATATATTTTGCTGATCACCCATTTCCCAGTAGCATAGTATAACTGAAAATTATAAGTTCTCTCAAGCTGTTCAGACTGGAACTCAAAACACTGTAAAGACTCAGATATGTACAATCAACAGACGGCCAGGATTTTAAAACAAATGGGTGATTCTAAGTATAATGAATTCTAAGTCTAATGAAAACGAATTCTAAGTCTAATGAAAATGAATTCTAAGTCTAATGAAACTTCCACCACCATCTTATCAGGGGAAAAAAAAAACCACAACCCCCTGCCCAGCTTCTTGCATAACATTTAAGAAATGGCTTTGCTTACAGCCAATGAGATGAATAGCTTCCATATTTCCTAAACATGGCTTCTAAAAAGCCAAGCAGATAACACAAAGGCACAAACTTTTAAGCAAAAGCCAGAGTGGGTCCAGGGTTAGAAGCAATCTGTGGGCAGGCAGCGACACATCTGCATCAGGTCTGCAGACAATAATATCGTTCAAAGCTAGGGATGCAATCTCAGCTTTCATTTATTTAATTAATTACCACAAAGTGGAATTCATGCACTATTCATGCTAAGGATAACACGTTACATCTGCTACTGCCGCTCCCACTTACTACCTGGTAGATTGGATGCTTACAATAGATGTATTTTAAAGTGAATACCAGAAAGAAATATTCATCTTATAGCTGTCAATGCACAGCTCAGCTTTCATCACCCAGACAAATAAGCATCACATTTTGTTTCAAGAAAGAATGTCACAGTTAAAGATATATTTGGAAAGCCTACATGAATGTGCTCATCATATCCTCCTTTCCTTTTGTAAGGCAACTCAGTCATTCATTCCCATTTAGAACTTCAAAAGTGTAGGCAGATTTCAACCCAAAGAATAAAACACATCTGATTGATTTTATCTTTAAAACTGTCCTGTTTGACATGCCTGGAGATAAAATAATTCTTAATGTCCATTTCTGCATCTCATGAGAAAGTATCTTTGTGAATTAATTTTACCAAAACCCCTAAATGAAAACATTTTTAAAAGATAACTCTCGTTGACTTTTCAGGGAAAGAAAAACACTAACCAACTACGGACTAAAGTATAACCTTCTGGATCTACCCTGCATAACAACTGCTGTATTTTACTTGAAATTATTCTGCATGTCCTCATATTTTAAGCTATTATTTGTCTATCCATGAGTTAGACATGACAGTTATTTAAGCCTCTTCTGAAACAGACCACAGAATGGTCTGGACTACTAGAAGACTGTTAATATGCAGATGTGACAATTTATTTGAGACTGAGAAACATACAGCATAATCTTACATGAGGAATGCCTTCACATCTGGAGATATTTACAAACAGTTCTCTCAGAGTTTCTAACAAGTCTAATCAGAGCTCTGTCCTTCTGGAGAAGTGATTTATTTATTTTTAACCAAGACCACAGGGAAAAAAGAATCTGATGTATATGCCCATCTCCCTCTGAACTGAACATGCAGTGCTTTTTGCAGAACTCCATGCCACATATGGTAGTTAATAGCACTGCAAATTAAGCATCGTTGAAATGTTTGCTTCCTTCCTAAAAATGCTTTAACAAAACAGCAGAAAGACCAGACAACCTGTAACTAACAGCAAAAGTTTCCATAACTTTCAGAATCTGGCTTCTGTAACCATAACTGTTTGGAATAGCAATTATTTTTTTTCAAAAAACATTATTTTAGTAATAGTCTGAATTTTCCATGCAAATTGTTTAATAATTGTATAGACATGTAATTTAGCAACCACGACCTTCCTGGTGTGACCACTGACAATTTTAAGTGAAGCTTGAAAGTCTTGTGATTAGGAAAAACAAACAAACAAACAAACAAAAAAACCAAGCAAAAAACCCCAACCAGCTTCAAGTTGTCAGGAACTTACATACTTGACGCCAGAGTGCAAAGATGAGCAGTCCCTGAACGGTAACTTACTATTTAGCTCTTTCCAAAGAATAAAGCATTCCCATATGATTAAGCAGGTATGAAGTCAGTTCTGCCAGCATGCTTTACTACCTACCTGCCAACAACCAAATCCAGTAGTCATTGTGGTTCCCATCTAGTTCCATCTAAAGCAACTTATAATTCACTAATGCTCTGTAAAGCACAACCAAGTTTACCCTCTTCTTACCAGTAGCGTTAATTCCCTCAGTATCATTTCCCTCTAGATCTCTGCCTGTCTTCATTTGTTCAACTCATTCCAAGACAGCATAATCTTCCCAACCTATCACACTGATTAAATCAATCCTCTTCCTTTCACATCACCCTGAGCTCTGTTTAGTTCACCATTTGAAACAGAATTAAAATCAGTTCATAACATAGACCCACCCTGACCTTAACCGAACATCCTGGCATATCAGAAATGTCATATTTTGCTCTATTGTTGACCTCAAGTTTGGGCATCAATGTACATATCAAAAATTTCTCACCAAGAGTGTCAAGCCAAACACATAGCTATGAATTTTCTCCAGTTCTTATTGTTGAACTGTTCCTCTCCTGTCTGAAATCACTGCTTGCCATCCTAAGTCCAAATTCTCTAGAGCAGAAAACGTCTACCTCCATTGCAGCATTAACACAAAGAGGAATTACAAGGAAAACAGATATAGCTTTAATTATACTCAAAAAAATTAACTCTTAAGAAGCAGATCTTAAGAAGTCACTCAGTAACATTCATGACATCAGCCACTTTCAGGCATCTCATGGTTACACGTGATGTCCAGCAGGTTTTTGCTAAAATGTATTCATGTTTACTTGAAAACACACATTTTTCTTTGGTGCTTAAGCACATGATTCTTTAAAGCACTCTAACACTGGAGAGCTGAATTGATAATTCTTACGATTTATATCTGAGAGACAGTAGCCAGAGTCAGGCCAATGCCTACTTGCTTCAGATCATCTCTTTTATACAAGATCGAGGCTTCTCTTTTCACTATTACTGTTACTTATGTCAGTTTAAGGAGCTGTGTGAATCAGAAACTTTACAGTTGACTCTCTGAATGTCCCATTGTAATCAAATGTAATGCTTCAAATGTATGCAAAATACAGGAGTAGAGAAAACCCAAAGATTATTTATAAATACAAATTTATTCTGCGTTAGCTTGCAAATTAAGTTTATTAAGATTACTTCAAATTAATATGATTACATGTAACATAGCCTAAAACTACCACAGAATGTCAAGCATCTAAAAACAGTTCACAGATCTAATTAATATCATTTTTAGTATCTTTGACATGCAGCTTCCTGATCAGCTCCAGATAAGCTTGTAACTAATCACTACTGCCTGGCTCCATGAGAACATAAGCTTAACTAGTTTCCTTTTCTTCACTTACTTTGTATATCTACACATGGGGATATTTCCCAATTGCAACAAGAGCATCAACTCAATTAGGATCTATGGAATAACACTGCTTGGGTGTGGCCTCATGCCTTAAAACACCCGTGCATTAATGACCTATAATGACACTCTCTATCTGGTTTCATTGCTTGAGGGCATCACATGAGAACAGCCATAACAACATCAACAATGTTCAGTGTTGCTCTAGACAATTATATTTAAGTCTTAAAAAACTTGTAGCTTACTAAATTACAGCTTGCTTATGCTGACAAGTTACTAATTGACTAGTCAAATTTCAGACAGCTCCATTCTATGCTACTCAGAATTGACCCCATGAGAGTAATTTAGTTGGTAATGACACTCAGAGGCTTAGCAAATAATCTAAATGCTACTGAATCCTGTCAAACTTTAAACAGTGTTCCCAAATCCATGTATCTGAAAATGAAGGGTAAAACGACAGTAAAGCATAGAAGAGTTTCTTTCTTACTTCTGGGAGAGATGACCTTGAGTTTTCCTTCTACCTTTTTGGCATATTCTGGTTAGACCTCAAGCTCTTCTTCAGAATCATCATGGCAAAGAATTTATCCTAATGAAAACATTTTCACACTTTCACAAGACTCCGAAAACGAGCTTGCAGAAAACCGTAAATACTGTTACAGGTAGAAATGCTAGTTTTAAAATCATAGAATGGTTCGGGTTGGAAGGGAACTCCAAAGGTCATCCAGTCCACCGCCCCCTGCAGTAAGCAGGGATATCCTCAACTAGATCAGGTTGCCCATCTACACAGCAACAGTACACAGGATAAAAAGGAACCAAAATAAAAGAAAAACTCACTTGCACACTAGTAAAATGCAAATACGAGCCTGTGCAAAATGGAAAGTTAACAGAAAAACTCACACTGTCTTCCATGCCACTTTGATCTGACCAACAGTGAAGAAAGATATGTGAAAAAGGAGCAATAGCATGCTGCACCCTGCCAATTAAGTTACCACGGCACAGGGTACTATTAGCCAAAGGGAAATAATGGCCTGTACTGAGAATGATGTGGGAGTTAGATCAAAGACTTCAAAAGCAAGTTTAAGCATATCACCAACACCACTACATACCTTGAAACTTTTAGGAAATCTAATGTCTTACAATAAATCATTAATACTAATGCCATACAGCAAACTTGGTTGTCCACAATGTCAGGGTCTTACATCCTGATCACACACAGAGTAATAAATATTTTGCATGCATATTGTGCTTTGCATTCATAGACTGCAAAACACTAATTTGTGTAATTTCTAGGAACTTAGAAGCAGTTTATCTGTACACAGAACATGCAAAAATACAGTTAGTAGGTGACAAAATCATTTAAACCCTACATAAGGAAACATTCTTCAGGACTACCTGTTATTCCTAGGTTTTTAGCATTTTCCAGCAATTTCTGTAATGGCTAATAATTTCTATAATTAATATTACAGGATTCCTATTAATAAACCTCCATGTCCATTAGTACAAAATCATCAAATCCCCCTCCTTCAAACTAAATACGCAAACTATTGACATTTCTCAGCATCAGAGCAAGAAAAAATTAACAGTCAACAGTACATGACATAGTGCAGGCTAAAGCCTGACCTCCATCATATAATTTCAAGTCTAGGAACACCTTCAAGACTAGCTGCAAGCCAACAAAATGAACAGGGCAGAGTCCGACGTGTGTAACAATATTACAGGCCATGAGAAAACTGACAAAAGAGTGAAACATGGGGAAAGTTTGCTGCAACCTCCCAGCAGCAAGCAAACCCGTATCTAGCGCCTTCCGCTGCGAAAATTGTGTGGCTAGGAGGCTGCAGAGTCGGGAGCAAGTTAGCACCCGACTAGGGTTGAAGGCAGGAGCACTTGTCAGCCTCTTGGCTTCAATACCAGAGCTTTATGTAGAGAAGCCTCTTCACGTGTCTGCCGGCCACACACAACCCACCGTGTGTTACGCTTCAGCTACAGCACACACCTAGACAGCGCAACCTACGCAACGCAAAGCCCGAACGCAGACGGAGTTAGCAGATGCGCCCCCCCCTCCCCCCCCCCCGACCCTCGCTTCCCCCGCCGACCCTCGCTCCCCCCGAACCCGCAGGCAACCCCAGCCACCCCATCCCACAAAGCAGTACTTCACAGGTTCTCCCTGACTGAAAGCCGCGGGGCTAATATGTTTTAAGGCCCCAAAAATGCAACCTCGCTAAGCTAGTTAACAGCAACACAGTTTAATTGCGTGCCCTTGCCAGTGGCTCACTCAAAAAGGCCCACCCCCGGGGGACGATGGATGGATGAGGAGGTTAAGATGTGCAGGGGAAGGAAAGGATAAAGGACAGACGGAAGAAGAATAGGAGCAGCCTGGCTTGGTGGTGCCCAGTTCGTGCCCAGTTCCCCCCCACCCCGTGTGCGGTTATGCGAAAGGGGAAAGAAAAGAGGTGCAGGAACTGAACCTCGTCCCTTCCCCTCCACGCGCTGCCTGGATCGAGACAAGAAATGAGGGGGACGAACAATCGACGGCCTCTCTCTCCCGCTTCTCCCCCCACTACGCGCCACTGCCACAGCAGCTGCAGCCGCTCCGGTGCAGAGACACACACGCTGCCGTGTGGGGGGGGGAGTAAAATGGCGCCGCCCGCAGAGAGGAGGGGAAGGGAAGGGACAGTTCCGCCACACAGCGGCCGCGACGCGCCTCCACCTCCATCTGTTGTGTGGCAGCCGCGGCCTCCCAGGGTGAGGGGTAGAGACGGGGCGGTGCTTGCCGCCGCTTCCTCTTCGTCGGCTCTTCCCGGCTGTCGCGGCCGTCAGCCCGCTGCGGGATCACTTTTCTGGGTCTGCTGTCCGCCCGTGCTGCCTGCCGGTTGAAGTGAAGGCCGTGACAATCTCGTTTCCCCCTCAGCGTCGGGCGCCGCTGGAGGGTGGCAGTAAGAGGCTTCAGCACTACTCTTGAGTGCTCAAAGCCGGGAAGAGTTTGGGGAGAGGAGGCTGGATCCTCCGCAGCGCGGGGTTGGGGGGGGGGTGCTTACACAGGTATCTGGCCTCAGTGCAAGTGGCAGTGCACTCTCATCTCTGCAGGTATAAGTGCTTGAAAGTGGTACAGTGTCTTCTCCTCAGTAAAATACCTGTCTGCATACATGTTTGCCCTTGGAAATACCAACATAGCAAGTTGTACTACTATACCATTAGTGGTAGAATCATTTCAGTTGGAAAAGACCTTTTAAGATCATTTAGTCCAACGACTAACTCAGCACTGCCAAGTTCTCCACCAAACCATGTCTCTTAGCACCACATCAACCTCCAGGGATGGTGACTACATCACTTCCCCAGGCAGCCTATTCCAAGTCTTGACAACTCTTGGGGAATAAAGTTTTCATGATGTCCAATCTAAACCTCCCCTGGCACAACTTGAGGCTGTTTCCTCTTGTCTGTTTGTTATGCAGGAGAAAAGACTGACCTCTACCTTGCTACAACAAATGGCGCAAAGCCATGCCAGGGCAGGTTTAGGATGGATATTAGGAAGCACTTCTTTATCAAGAGGGTAGTCAAACACTGGAACAGACTTCCTAGACAGGTGGTTGATGTCCCAGGCCTGTCAGTGTTTAAGAGGCATATGCCTCTTAATTATATTCTTTAACTTGGTCCTCCCTAAGTCAGTTGGCCTAGATGATTACTGTATGTCTCTTCCAACTGAAATAATCTGTTCTGTACTGGGGTGGTTAAGTGCTTCAGGGTGGTTAAATACCTTCCCTCTATAAGCATGGGCTGTGTTTTCCCTCTGATGGCTGGCAATGGCATCTTTTCTCTTCCTGTATCCTGTCAGCTCAACAAGTTGATAGGGAAGGACATGACTAGGCAAGCTGGAACATTTAACCTACCTTTCCTTTCTTCTTTTAACTCTTTCATCTTCCAGCCTTTTTTTTCTTCACCACCTCCTAATTGTAGATTTTTTGTAAGTTACATTCAGTCATTCTACACATCTGAAAGTACATGCACAGGTTTGTTAAAAGACAGGCTGATTTGTACCATGGTATAAACTGGAATTAATAAATGTCACTAACAGACGTAAATGGAGTAACTGTTAGTGCTTTCTTCACCATCAAATGTCTTGCTTTTCTTGAAGGTTTGCAGGATGTATAACTTCCAAAGTTAGGGTCTGTCTTGTTTTGCCTTTCTCAGTCCATCTTTAATTCAAATTCCAGAGTTGCCAGGATAAAAAGGCTAAGTGTGTCCAGTGTGAAATAACTTCAGGAGCTTGGAGAGGTGCCTGAAAACACACCGACAGGATATTTTTTGACAATTTTGTTGCTGTTCAAGACCCTTTTGCCCTCAGTGAGAGGTTACCAGTTCAGCAGTGATTGAAGTTACTACCTGATTATAAGCTGGGCTGATGAAAGAACATTCCTCATGTTGCCACTTCTATAAGTGATAACTCTTGGTAGAATAATTGAGCAAGACAGATAACTAGAGGTTGCAAAATCTTAAATAAATGCAAAAAAAAAAATTAACTAGAAGACAGGAGGAAAGAGAACTGAGGAACACAATGTCCCTTCTAGTACTTTGTGTAGCTAGTAAAAATGCAGCAGCTGCTCTCTCCTTGAGTTTGAATTCTTACTATAGCTCACAGAGAAGAAGAATAAAATAAAAAATATTGAGTTTTTGTTATGCGTTATATAGAACCTAAAAAGTGCACATAAAAATTATTTTCCCTTTTCAAGTCACCTTTCAGATTGTAAGGTCTATAAACTGTCTCAGCACTTTTACAAACTGAAGTCTGCTCAAACCATAATGCTTACAAAGTTTCATTTTGAATAGGCTTGATTTTCTCTGTCATTTGTTTTCACTTTTTATTCCTCTGCAGAACATAAAAAGTCAGAAAAAGATTTTATTTTCCTCTACATAACATATAATTTACATCAATCATCCCAGGAGGTCAGTACCACTGGGGTGTCATTTAAATACAATGAATATAAAGTAATGAAGCTCTTGCTGGAGTGGATGGCCACAATTCTCAGAGAAAGAGGGAGAGAGAGTTTCCAAACCATGTGGAGAAAACACAACGGGAGACCAAGTGAATTCATCACACCACAAAAATGTCTCCATCCTGTCGACAAAGTCATTAAAGGAAAATGAACCATTGTTACTCTAGATGCTTGCATTCCTTTGGCATAATAACCTCAGTATAGAGGCATTGGTGCAAAGAGAATTTGAACACACAAGAAAAAAAAATTAATCTACTTTAAATAAAAAAAATAAATAAATCGAAGTATCCAGATTATGTAATGAAAGAAATCCTCCATGCTCCAAAGAAGAGATGGAGCC
This sequence comes from Indicator indicator, assembly GCF_027791375.1. NCBI lineage: Eukaryota > Metazoa > Chordata > Aves > Piciformes > Indicatoridae > Indicator > Indicator indicator. The sequence goes on from NC_072018.1 coordinate 19,336,689, forward strand.
TTTGCAGAAGCCACAACTAATAAGGAACCAAATGTAGCAGTACAGGGCGGTTTCTTTTCCTTCTGCCAACAAGTCAAAGTAAATGCCAACATGGTCAATTCTTTTCAGATAACCCACAAATTATGTTCTCCTTTAATTACACAACTGTTTCTGCCCTTTGCTGATCCATATCCATCCTGGGTTTTAAGATCCTTTGTTGAGACTTCCCCAGTACCATTTCCCTTTTCATATTCATTTGCTTCCATAATTTTTTCAGTCTCCATTAAGGCAATCTGTGAGGAATGTGGGGATTAGAAAGGTTTGCTGTGTTCAATTTTATTTAATTCTTTGGCAAATGGTGTCCAAATAAGAGAAAGTGTCATATGCATACAGTAAATCATGGCATATACCAGTTTTAGAAAATAGATTTTACTTCTGCAGATCTCCCTCAAGAAAATACCACTTGAAAGCAAACTACCATGCAACCCCCTGTAAAAAAAAAAAAAAGAGTAGTGTTAAGAAAGCTGCAGCAGAAAGTCCTCCCTTTATTATAAATTATTCCATGATGTGGTAAAGTTCTATTTGCTATACTAATTAAAATAGGAATGTGCTAATTAAATTATCACCTTTGTTGTCAAAACCATATAGGAATGTAAGACATAGAAATAAATAGATTACATTAATTATTTTTTTAATACAAAAGCACTACATCATTTTAAGCAAATACTGAAATTTGTTGTTTATTTTTTGCAACTGCACTGGAACAGGGACCCAACTCAAAAATGAGCTGAGTGCTACTGAGGAAACATATGACAGCAAACACCAAATCATACCTGTCAATTACAACAAATACACCCACAGTCAACAGCAAGCATGCTACTTATCCGTCATTTGCAACCATTGAAGTGTAGGGAAGTAAGTTTGCTGGCAAATGACCCAATTAAATGGACCTGATGTTTATTGGGGTGCTGATTTAAGTGTTCTCTGCAATATAGTAGTTGAGCATGAAATTGCCAACTCTTATTCACTCCTGGCTCATAGATGAAAGTGGGAGAGTAGACTAGCACAATATGAAAATAATGACGTATTCTGTGTCAAAATGAATTTAAGGCAATTCCACAGCCTGAAAATTAAAGGCCTGGGGAAAGAGAATTAGGTATCACCATGGTCTTCAAGATAGAAGGTTATGTTGTGTATTCCAGTTGTAACCAAGAGCTTCAGCCTGTAATATTCATTTGGCACATGTATTAGCACTTCTCTCAGAAGCTAACATCACAGACACAACCTTAAGTAAGCAGCATACTGATAAGACACAAATTTTATAAAAGCAGAGTTTTGTCCCTGACTGATCTGAGTTGATTCATTGAAGAAAAACTACTCAGGGGGGTTCTTTTCCCAGCCACTGACTTCTGCAGCCTCTCCAGTCAACTGCCCTGAGACTATAGCTTAAATAATGCTGGCTTGTTGTATGCTATTCAAAACCATGGCTTCCACAAATGAGGTTGAGAATTTCCACACATAATCATGGAAACTTATGCTAATAATTGTTTGGTTTGATTGCAGTCAAGATAACCACCACAGCAAACCAAAATCATGATTTATACCAGTAAAGAATTACCCTGTTAGCACTGATGCAAGACCTGAGTAGAAGGCCCAACTGGCCATTGTTAATGAACTTAGAAATCTGCACATTCTTTTGCTCCTACCTACTTCCTACCGTGGTCACAGCATCTTGGCAACATCCTGCATCATGCCTCTGTTGCCAGACATATTCGAGGGTGATTTCTGTGATCAGAGAACTCCAAACCAAAAGACTTAACAGAAATGAAGTCTTGGTTGAGTCCTTCTTACAAAGCTGAATGTGCCCAAAAACCCCATGCTCTCCTGCCTGCCACCACTTAACTGAAGCCATCCTTACAAAAAGAAGAATGAAAAAAAATCTCACCCAACCAACCAACCAAAAACAGAACCATGAAAAACAAGCCCACAACCAAAGAAGTAGCTTAACCTTGCTTGATCCAATAGCATATTGATTATTGTAAGAACAGCATAGATTCTGGCAACTATGATATCAGGAATATGTTTCCATAACAAATGCAGTCACCTAAAATTAGGTGCCTGCATGTGGTCTGTGCTTAGATTCTGATTATAGTTAATGAAAACCCAGCCAATATGGTCAGTGCAGGCAAGAACCCATTTCATTCAAAAGTAGACACCTATGTCTGATCGTTAAAGTCACTTACTGCATTTATTAGAACTGAGTTTAGTTACCTATGTCAAATACCCTGGGCTATGCTGTCTGGCCTCCATCTGCCTTTCCAAAGAGTAAAGGGCCTCACATAGGTCCTGACTTGTATGTGCCAGCCCCATTGGCAATTTCTTAGGTAGCCCAAGGCATCTGTAATGGCACTAGAGACTTTTCGACACATGAATTGAGTACAATGGGAGCTTAAATAGCTAGTTTAAGTATAATCATTTACATTGTGGATAACCAAATGTCTGAACTGGAACTCAGCTCTCCTCTAGCTGCCCTTTGTCCCAGGTAAACAGCATGTCTATATAGTTATTGTTTACTTATATTAGATATACAAATTGGGAGTATTATGTTGCTTGAAGAAAATTTACAGATTTCTGAATCTTTTGTATCCTTAACAAAAATACGTCTGGGCTCATTCTGTCATTGATAGCAGGCAGAATTCTCAGGTTAATTATTTCCAACTGACACATTCAGGTTGTTGCAGACTCCTGTCAGAAGCCTTTGAAAGACAAGTGAGAATTCGCCAAAACAGTAAGCTTTCCTCTACAGATGAAATATAAGCAGAGGACATTAGTTCTTTCTGGATCGCACATTAATATAATCAAAGTTTCCAGAGCCACTCCATCCAAAACAGTAATTTCTTGAAATATAGGAATAGTGCCAGGAATTAGTATCAAATTACTCCTGGGCTGCAGAATAAATAACATCAGGCACAGGTTGCTAAGGATTTAATTTCCTCAACATGCTGAAGTAAATTCATGTTATTTGACAGTGCAGAATAGGTAGAATGCTGAGTTTATGGCTCCCCAAAACTTTTTATCATTTAATATGGGTGCCCAATGGTGGTAATCTGTGTACATTAGATATGAAATACAAATGTATCAGAGAAGCTTTTTTTCCTCTGAATAAATGTTTAAAGTTTTAGGGCCAAATTCCATTGCTAAACATCTGAACACAGCTCTCTTTGAGTTCATTGGAGTTGTGTGTGTATCTAAGAGCTGAACTTGGCCCTTACCTTTGAGATTCAGCACTAAGCTTCCAACGTAAAATAACGTGTGATCTGTAACACAGGAAAGCAGTCAGACCTAGTTTTAAAGGAAGGGTACAATTACATGTTTCTGTCTTTCTTTTGAATATGAAGCATTGCCTTCAGCAGAGCTCCTGAGAATATTCTTACTCTTCTCTAGACAGTCTTCCTTTTGTATAAGGTGGTTCTCTGGCAGCTTTGTTCATTTTTGTATCTGGAAAACAGAGGAGGATACTTTTCTGGGTTTCCCCTCTTCTCTCCTATTTCCATTCTTCCAGTTTCAACTTAGCACCATGATGGAAAATACAGAAGCATTTAAAAATACTCTTAGATTAATGAATTAGATTAATTTGCAAAATTATGAGAAAGATGTTGATTTTAAACTATCAGAAATGTGCTCAGATCAGTTAAAGGACATACCCTGGTACCTCTTCCAATGAGCAGCTGGCATCAGCTAGAGTCCTGGTAGAGAACACTTGAATTTGGAGGGATTCTTTCCCTATCCTTGCTATCTTATTTTATCCCTCTCACATTTACCTGACATCCAGGGCCAGGAAAGACAGAGAATTGCTGTATGGTATTTGTGCAATATTGTGTGAATGCAGTAGGACATATAGTTGTACAGAAACATGTACCAATGCCAAAAAAAACCCCAACCAACCAAAACCACGTGAAAAATCCCCCAAGAATCAGTGAAGTGTCTGACCACTCTGAAATTTCTCCAGGGTTTCAAAATTCCTTTAAAATAACTTTCTCCCATCTAATATAGCTCTGGATTTTATCATTATCAAAAAATACTTTCTTATCAACTCTGTGAGTGTACATATATTATAGCAGGGTTTTTGAAAGTCAGGTTCTTGATGGGGATTAAAGTTTTTGAGGGATGGAAGGCTTTTGGAAGATTTTCTTATGAAGTTCACTGTCTACTTTAGATTCTTTTTCTGTGGCAATATGCTAATGCTAATGGCATCCAGAAGAGATCTTGCATAGTTTTTAAGTTTTAAAGATGCAATTATAAGTGAGAATAAGCTGCTAGCTTCCTTTAGCCTTTTAAAAATCCTGTACAGATAGATAGACAGACAGAAGACAGATAGATTAAATATTAATCCTTCTGAAAATGTTATTCCATTTGTGACCAAAATAGCAGTTTAGGGCTTTCATTGCAAAATAGCATCTTCTTTTATCAGTTTGAAAATAGCTTCTGCTTCAGTTTCCTTCCTCAAATGCTAGTTTATTCTTTGCACGATTGCACAAATAAATACCACAGAAAAAAACAAAACAAACCAACCAATCAATTTCTGTTGCAATCCTCTTCTTTCATGATGCATTCACAAAGCTGGTCAGTTACTAATGAACATATAAGAAGTAGAGCTACTTGATCCAGACTGGTTTGACAAAATAGTTTCTTATGCTTTTTCATGTAAGGATACAGAAGAGTACACAGTGTATGAAGGTGCTGCAAGACTCAACATTCTGTATTATGTCATCAGCTTCATGTGATGAGAGTATTGATTACTTGCTTATAACACTAGTATTTTCTTCTACTAACTCTTATATCAAAGTCAACTTTTCTTGAAATTAGGTTATGTCCTATTAGCTTGTGTCCTCAAATCCCATATTTATGTAGATGATAAGTGACAATGTATTAAAGATCGACTGACATTCTGCAAGTGTGCATCAGCATAGAAAGTTTTGGTCTATGCTGATGTTGCAGACTTTGTGCTATCCAAGTTTACGGAATTGGGCCTTTTAGAGCATCAATATTTCAGTAGGTATGCACCTACCCCAGGCAAACAATGTGGTTTTGACAACTGTTGTCAATGCCTACTCTCTGCACAGACTTAAAGGTGCAGGAACAGGCCATCCACATGTGCCAAAAGAAGAGTCAATGAGAAAGAAAGACACCCTGGATGAACAGAAACATTTGGTTGCAACTAAGGGAGAAAAGGAGAGTTTATCATTGCTGGAAGAAGGGGAAGACCACTCAAGAGGACTACAAAGTTGTCATGAGGCTATGCAGGGAGAAAATTAGAAGGGCCAAAGCCCAAGTGGAAACTAATTTGGCTTCAGCTGTTAAAGTGAACAAGAAATTCTTCTACAAGTATATCAGCAACAAAATGAGGACTAAGGAGAATCTCTGTTGGATGCAGAGGGGAACACACTGGTCAAGGATGAGGAAAAGGCTGAGGTATTCAATACCTTCTTTGCTTCAGTCTTTAGTAGTAAGACCAGTTGTTCCCTGGATGCCCAGCCTGCTGAGCTGGAAGATAGGGATAGGGAGCAGAATGAAGCCCCCATAGTCCAAGAGGAGACGATGAGTGACCTACTGCACCACTTAGACATACCTAAGTATATGGGGCTGGATGACATACACCCCGCAATACTGAGAGAATTGGCCGAAGTGATAACCAAGCCACTTTCCATCATTTGCCAGTGGTCCTGGCTAACCAGGGAGGTCGCAGCTGACTGGACATTGACAAAAATGGCACCCATCTGCAAGAAGGGCCAGAAGAAGGACCCAGGGAACTACAGACCTCTCAGTCTGACTTTGTTGCAAGGGAAGCTCATGGAGCAGATCATCTTGAATGCCATTATGCAGCATGTGCAGGACTACCAGGTGATCAGGTCCAGTTATCATGGGTTCATGAAGGGCAGGTCATGCTTGATGAACCTAATCTCTTTTTATGACAAGGTGTCCCATTTGGTGGATAAGAGAAAGGCTGTAGTTGTTATTTACCTGGACTTTAGTAAGGCATTTGACACCATCTCCTACAGCATCCTCCTGGAGAAACTGGCTGCTCATGGCTTGGTTGGGTGGATACTTTGTTGGGTTAAAAACTGGCTGGATGTCCAGGCCCAAAGGGTGGTGCTAAATGAAGTTAAATCCAATTGGCATCCAGTCACTAGTGCTTTTTCCCAGGGCTCAGTTTTGGGGCCATTCTTATTTAATATATATATGAATTATCTGGATGAGAGGGTTGAGCATTCTCTCAGTCAGTTTGCAGATAACACTAAGCTGGGAGGGAGTGTTGATAAGCTTGAGGGTAGGAAGGCTCTGCAGAGGGATCTGAACAGGTTGGATTGATGGGCTGAGGTCAACTGTGTGAGATTCAACAAGGCCAAGTGCCAGGTCCTGCACTTGGGTCACAACAACCCCATGCCACACTACAGGCTTGGGCAAGAGTGGCTGGGAAGTTGCCCAGCAGAAAAGAGCTGGGAGAGCTGGTTGACAGCTATCTGAAAATAAGACAGCAGTGTGCTCAGATGGCCAAGAACGCCAGTGGCATCCTGGCCTGGATCAGGAATAGTGTGGCCAGCAGGAGGAGAGAAGTGATTGGCCCCCTGTACTCGGCACTGGTAGCGCAGCACTTTAAACACTGTGTTCAGTTTTGGGCCCCTTGCTACAGGAAGGACATTAAGGTTCTGGAGCATGTCCAAAGAGGGCAACAAAGCTGGTGAAGAGTCAAGAGGGTCTTATAAGGAGCATCTGAGGGAACTGTGATTGTTTAGTCTGGAGAAGAGGAGGCTGAGGGGAAACCTTCTTGCTCTCTGCAACTATCCAGAAGGAGGTTGTAGCGAAGTGGGGATTCATCTCTTCTCCCAAGTAACCTGTGATAGAATGAGAGGAAATGGCCTCAAGTTGTGCCAGGGGATGCTTAGGTTGGAAACGTTTCTTTACTGAAAGAGTGGTCATTGGAACAGCCTGCCCAGGGAGGTGTGTAGTCACTGTCCCTGGAGGTGCTCAAAAAATGTGCAGACAGTCAGGACATCGTTTAATGGCCATGGTGGTGTTATGTCAATGGATGGACTTGATGGACTTGAGTACTGTGTCCAGTTCTGGGCCCCTCAGTTTAGGAAAGATGTTGAATTGCTGGAGCATGTCCAGAGAAGGGCAACGAGGCTGGTGAGAGGCCTTGAGCACAAGCCCTATGAGGAGAGGCTGAGGGAGCTGGGACTGTTTAGCCTGGAGAAGAGAAGGCTCAGGGGAGACCTCATTGCTGCCTACAACTACCTGAAGGGAGGTTGTAGCCAGGAGGGGGTTGGTCTCTTCTCCCAGGCAAGCAGCACCAGAACAAGAGGACACAGTCTCAAGCTGCGCCAGGGGAGGTTTAGGCTGGAGGTGAGGAGAAAGTTCTTCACAGAGAGAGTGGTTGGCCATTGGAATGGGCTGCCCAGGGAGGTGGTGGAGTCACCATCCCTGGAGGTGTTCAAGAGGGGATTGGACGTGGCACTTGGTGCCATGGTTTAGATAGGCATGAGGTGTAGAGTGACAGGTTGGACTCGATGATCCTTGAGGTCTCTTCCAACCTTCTTGATTCTTGATTCTTGATTCTTGATCTTAGAGTCATTTTCCAGCTGAAACAGTTCTATGATTCTGTGATGCTATGATTTGCTACAGTAAGCAATGAACCTGCCTGACCTTGTACAACCATAAAGGAAGGCAACCTTTTCTACTAGTACTTAAGTGGATAAGAGGTTGGAAAACTAGTTTTGACATCCCTCATAAAAAACAGATCATTTTTCCAGACAAGGCAAAGCCCCACTGTCATTACATAGCCTGTGTGCTGAAATGCAGTAAGGTGAGTTAAGGGCATGGGATCAACACTCAGAAAGACATGCACTTTAAATTCAGCATGCTTTCATAAATAGAATGGTATTTGCTAAAGGTTCTATTAGTGACTTCACATGTGATAAAGAAAATAATCAAACATATTGGTTACAACTATTCAACAAGGTAGGCTTAATAGATAGTAACAGCCCTTACACCAGTGTAAATCAAGAGATGTAACACTGAAAGCCACGTTGCTTTTACTTGCACATGAAAACCAGTAATATTTCTGAAAATTTAATATACAGGCACTTAATAAAGTTCCTTCTTCCCATTTGATTTTCATGATTGTCTTAACAAGTTGTGTCTCTACTGGATCCAAAGCATAAAACGGGGAGAGGAAGGAGAGCAAGGAAGTAGCATGCCAGGTGGGCAGCCACAAGAAGTGTCTGTCCCATTCTCACTTACTCTGAGATACAGAGTGAACAGTTTTCAGACTTACTAAACATTTTAAATACACTGAGAATTCTCTGTTTATTTCAGATGTATAAAATGCCATAACTTGCCAGTAAATGTGGCTAGGCATGCAAGTGCTTGTATGAAGATAACATATTAGTTACAAGAATTATAATTGTCCTGTCATTATCCTTTTTTTTCCCCTGAATCTTAGTGGATCTGCCATAATCTAGCAAGAATCTCATTATAAGTAATGTCAGAAATGATGCTTTTCTTTTTTCTTTTTTTTCCCCAGAGCTGCCAGCTGTCTATTTTAGACATAACATCAGCCTTTACTGTAGCCTTCCACATAAAAGCGGCAGGAACAGTAACGTCTCTAAGCGAGCATGAATGATTGGCTTGCAGATTCTTTACCAAAAAGGGAGTTTGTTTACTCCACACAGGTCATAAATTTCCTTAGAAAAACTATCAGTGGTAATCTCTGTGTGGTGTTTAGTAAATAGAGCTTTCCTCTGATTCCCTCAGTCCATGTTCTTCAATTGTCAAAAACAGTGGAAGATGGTTTTCTTCTGCCTAAAAATAGGAATTATTTCAGCTCTTTAAAATGGAATGGAAATGAAGAGCTGAAAGACTTGACATATTCTTCAGCAAGATAGGCATTTACATGTGGAAATGTGAAAGGATAGAGTAACCTGAAGTCGCAAATTACCTAAAGGCTTGCCTCAACTTCTCTTACATGAAGCAGCACCTTATTCCATTAAGACTCCCACTGAATTCAGTGGAACTGCAAATAAAATAAGGCTTTTATTTCTTTCTTACCATGGGAAAAACAACAACAAAAACACTCACACACACAAAAAAAAAAAGAAAGGTGGAATCTGCCTTTTCATGTAATGGGTTTTTATGTGCTCAAAATCATTCTAACCTCAGGGTACCAAGCACAATATGTTTGAAAGCACTCCAAGGACTTCTTCACTACAAAGGGAAGCTTGGCAATAATGAGAGCTGCTGTGGCCTTCCAAGATGACTGCTTTCCTCCCTCTGAGGACCTTTTAGATCTTCCTCCTGGATACTTCCAGGATATGTCTTCCTTCTTATGCTTAAATTAGGAAAACGTTTGAGTGAGTGTCTTTGTGATGAGTTTTGCCATGAAAGTACAGAAGGACTTCTCCCTTACTTTTCAATATGTATGCATTTAATAAATTGTCTAAATATTTATAAGATAAACTAGAATAACAGGTTTTGGTATCACATCATATAAGCTCCTAATAGAATAGTACTCCTAATATCCTGAAGTTAGAAGTCTTATTCACATTTGAGTGTCTGATGTTAATGGTGAAGATGTTCCCTCTAGGAGCTGAACAGCATTTGAAACAAATAGTTTAAAACTCTTCATTCTTATCATAACTGAGTTATGAAGTGCATTATGACAAAAATGCCTAGAATTTGTACATGACTGTTTTTTTACTTTCTGTCTCTTCAAAATAGACTATTAAAAAAATCTGTAAAGAATTTTGACTACTAAACTGAGAGTATAAGCCAGATTTCAGCCTGTAAGGAATTTTTATGGTTGAATTATAGACTTCTAAAAGACAATTTAAAACTGAGCTGCTGACAGTCATTCTGATCATATTTTATAAGCTACTATTTACTAGGACGAGACCATAAAGGAGGAATAGATCCCATATCTATCTGCTGACTCTAGAGTTTCTTATCCTTTCCTCTAAAACACTGCGGCCTACTGTCAGGGAGAATATTGGTCAGACGAGAATGACTACAGATCCAATCCAGTCTAGCAAGCTCAGTGCCAGCTACTGCATCTATACTGAGCATGCGCAAGAAAAACCTCAACCATTTTCAGCAGCTTCAAACTCAGCCAAGTTCGGGTGGATCCTTTTGGTCAAGGGAAACAAAAGGAACTTATCTGATTTTTCTTCCTTATTCCTCTCCTAAGTAGCAAAACTGCTCATCCCAGCTCTGAAACAGACATCTGTATGATTCTAAGAAATTTTAAACTGTTGTGAAGCACTGTGTTTTCTCTTAATACCAATCTTAGAAGCAGCAGCAGTATTTCTGCTGAAAAGTTTCCCAAAAATTCAGCTTAAGGCAGACTCAGGATTGAAAAGCTCATCCTGAACAGTTAAAAATTGGCAATGTTATGTGAGTAAAAACAAGGCCTTATACTGGAAAGTGGTAGACAAACTCAACTACAGATACCGCTGGCAGCTTCACCTATAATATTTTTTTTCTGCCAAGTCTTTGTCTTTTATTACTGGAGAGACTCATTCCTGTGATATCTAATATTTTGTCATCTGCTCTTATGGCTTGTTTTTTGACTGGTGGTGTTGCCCTGTGTGACTTGGCTGCCAGTTCCACAACAGTCAATGAAGGGATTGATCCACACACACTCAACGTCCTAAGGCCACAGTGACTGTGGGGCACACATATACAATGCCTAAAGCATGACCAGAGTGCTCAGCATTCTCAAGATTACAGTATGTCATGCCATAAATATAATTATGACCTTGATCCTCTAGTCTGGCCTGCCTAGGCTTGGTTCACCATTTGAGTGAATTTTCAGGAAAGAAAGAGAAAAAATAGACTAATTTTTATAGTTGTCAAAGAGCTGATTTCTGATATCCATTATGTTTGCTCAGTGTTTACCATTACTGTAGGCTTTCTTCTTCTCTTTCAAAATGGCAGATTGCACCACCCCTTTCAATGTTGTATGTCTGCATCATTTCTAGAAGTTAGCAGTGGTATTTTTCTATTGCTTCCACTTCAAGACATGTTGTTAAGAAGAATCTGTTTGAAATTTTTTTCTGACATTCATGCTGTTGAGAATAGATTTACAATGGGAATCCTTACCGTTGCAACTGAGAAAGCCAATGCAAGGATTTGATGGTGTGCTTGTGATTGAGGGCAGCAAAATCAACCTCAAGATTGACTTACACCTTGTAGCATCTTCTGTGTGACCCTTCAGGAGCTTGTATCTGGCCAGAGTACAGTTCATTAGTTTCTTAAAAGCCAACATGCAAAATTTAGGGACACTGCAAGGTTCCAAATGCACAACCCCTTTTTAATTACAAATAGTTTTACCACCCACTATCCACACAGTTAGTCAATGGAACTAATTTTCATTGAGGTCAACATTAAAAATAACCGTGAAGTTTCTGGCTCATGGTGGTTTTATATGTAGTGAAATAAGGAAAACTAAAACAAACAAAAAATTAAAACTCTTATTTTTTAGCTTTTATCACTCTAGGAAAATGTGATTATTTTACCTTAATTCATTCAAGGAAAAAAACTGTGACTTTTTTCTCATTCTGAAATTAGTTACACAGAAGTTAGGAGGAGGATTAATAGAAAGGGACAAAAGGTAGTCTTGTCATGAAAAAATAGTTTGTCCCTAACTATGAGGACACTAACAACTTTGTACTGCTAATTTTTAGTTTGCATGTTGCAAGCAAAAGGGGAAAAAAGAATAAAATTTACTTGAAAAGGGCAGGCAATATGTTTTTCTAATTCAGGTTTTTAGTGCCAGAAAGCACGGGTCATACTTTCTCTTTCAAATGCTGTTATAAGATGACAAGTAGGCCCATGTTTCTTTCCTTTGCTTGACTTGGTCATTCGCTGCTTTAAACCTCATTGAAATACATGCAATTCCAATGGGGCATAAGAGGTTACAGACAGGGAGGGAAATGAGAGAACTCTATGGCAGGACTGAGACCTAGGCTTACAGCCCTCGCTTATTAGAGAAGCAGAAAATACATCATTCGGGGTGGGGAAAAAAGTCCGAAGCAGTACCTATTTACTTTGTAGTTTGTGTAATATGCTTTTCACTGCATGCCATGGAAAAGCCGACAGTTTTTCATGAGCGACATGGCAGGTTTCTTACCAGCTTTCAGAATTTTTCTCTTAGTATTATTGGCATGTTGCACAGCTGCAGAGCCCTGCTAACCTGTGGACTTCTGAGAATTTAACTTGTATTTTTATATCTCAAAAGGTGTATGGTAATAGTTAATACCCCATTTTATACTGAAGTAAAACTTGCCAAAAGGCTTGTCTGAGGTCACAGCGCAAGTCAGCACCAAATACTGGGACAGAATGCAAGAGCCTCAGCTCTCAGTCCTACACAGTTCCTACTGAAAATACTGTGAAAAAAAGTAATATTCTCAAGACTGATTTTTTTCATGTAATAATTTTCTAGCCTGTCTCTCAAACATTTATGCTTATGTTTGTATCAGGGACTATAAAGGCTAAAAACCAGTGCATGGGTGCTGAAATAGTGAAGGCTTTTGACTAATTTTGGGACACAAAGAATCTTCTTTTATCTGGGCTGTAAATCAGTGGGGCAGGGACACAGTAGTTAAACATAGTCCATAGTCTGCCTATGACTGCTGTAGTTACAGCACTCATTACCACATGCCTACTTAATAGACCAAATAATGTGCAAATCTAGAGTCACTATTTGTCATACTTAAGAAAAAGCAAAGAATAGCTGGGCAAACAGTCAATTTACAGCCAAAGTGAAAGTAAAGCACTGCCAAGAGACACTGGAGCTTATCTTGCCTACTGAAATGAATGGAAATTTGGACAAAACACTCTGTAGCATTAAGCATACTTAATATCACAGAGTTTGGCTCGATGCACATTCTCAAGAATGAACAAAAAATTTGGGGAAGGTATATGTTGGAAAGAGAATATTGGCAAGTTCTTGACTATAGTAATAATTGCTGACATTGCTGTAGTTGCTCTGACTAAAAATACCCAATACAATAACAAACCCCGTGAATCCATTCGTTTATTCATGCTTCACAAAGGCTATTTACATATATAGAGAAGATTGAAATAATTTCTGTATTTGTTATATTTACGGCACATTCCAGCTCAACAAACTAGCTTCAAAAACATTTACTTAGGGAACATCGTCCAGGTTCAATATTTCAAATCTGACAATTATTTTTTTGTCTTGGGCATATGATGCTTACAACAAGAGCATGCTGGGCCCACATTTTATAAATGTGAACTGGGTGCTCTCTAAAACATACTTTTGTTTTGTCCAAAAAGCAATACAATTGTGGCTGTATTCGGAACACAGTTAAAACTGAAAAAAGCTAAAAGACAGCTGAAATTGCAGCAACTGTAGTCCTACTAATAAAAATCCTATTTTATAAAGGGAATACAAGCGTGTTTGTTAAGACATAATTTGCAAGGCAAGCACATATTTTTATGCACATTTTTTTCACTAACCTCCTGCAATTCTCTAACATCTTAAAATATGACCCATTTTGCAACCAATGCTAAAATTCTGAGAAGTTCTGCAATAAAAGCCGAGGAAAGCCAAGCAGCGGGGTTGCTCTCCATTTCAGCCAAATCCAAGCCAATGTTCCAGATTACATATATCATGACTTTCTCCGAAAAATCCCATCCAGCTTTTATGCAGGTCCATAAAGATTACTGGTACTTTTATTAATTTGTCCACAACCATATAAATAAAATTGTAGTGCTCTAAGTTCTGATCTGTTCCAGGCTGTTGTAAGTTCCTGTGAAAAGTGTAAATGTTCAGCAGCAAGATATTTTTGCATGGAGGCTGAAAATCAGCTGTGCCAGATACCTGAAACTTTGTTAGGGCGTTCAGTGGAAAATTTTATTTCAACATTAAAAATAACCATGGACTATTTTAAGTGACCTTACACTGGTAGCTTCCAATAACTTTGTTTAGTTTATCCTAATTAACTTTTTTATTTTAGTAGGAAGAGAGGAGACTATAAAACTTTTAGTATGTCTAATTAAAAGTGGAAATAGATCTTCTTGTTAGAAATAAAGCATTTAAGACAACCTCTTGCCTTCTTTCTAGCATCTTCGGAATGTCTGATGGAATCTGTTTCCCCTCCAGCAGAAGGTGGGGGGAGAAGCAACAAACCTATTGTCATAAATATTATACAATAATAATTATGAAATAATATCCCTTCTGTATTGCAACTATAGCAAACCAGAACTTCTGAATATACTAGTCATTGTAGTTGATGAGTAAATTGTCCCTTGGAGATGCTTGTGGCCAATTCTAGGGAAAAAGCAGATCTCTATGGCTGTTAGAAAAGGTGGGCAAGCTCAGGAGGGGATTTCAATGTTATACACAGTGACTCCGTTTTCACAACAGGATAGAAAACTTCCACAGCCCCTCCAACTCTGGACCAGGGAAAGGACCAAAAAGGTCGTGTGTGGGGTGTGTGTGGGGTGTATGGAGAGAAAGAAATAAGGGGAAACAAAACAAAAAAAGAAAACAAAAGGGAAGAGGGAAAGGGGATAAGAGACAAGATACTGATCCCTGCGAGGCAGTTGATCAGGGGCTGTTACTCTCCACTGTAGCCGTGGGAAAGACGGAGAAGCGGAGGCATTGGGGCAGGGAGCGGTGCCCGCCGCGACGGCCCCGGCGGGATGCGGAGTGGAGGCGGCATCCGCGGTGCGCGGAGCGAGAGCTCTCCCCTGTGACCAAACATCAGATCTTTTCTTTAGCAAGATTCTTTAAAATAAAAAACGGAAGGAGCAGCGCTGCAGCAGGCAGGATTTGCTCTCGGGGAGGTGCGGGGGGGGAGCGAGGCGGCGGGGGGGCAGAAATTATGGAGCAGAGGGAAACGGAGGAAGACGGCCGGGGAGTGCACGGTGGGCAGCACGACGGAGAGCGCGGAGACTCCGCGGGGCGCGGAAACAATTCCTAAGGAGCATCTTCACCCCTTGCTCAAAACACACACTCTTCCCCTGCCCATGTATGTGGGGCCGCGAGGCATCGTGGCCGGGCTTCTCGCGGAGGGGCTGGCACAACGAACCTGGCTTTTCTGCTGAGTCTGGGTGCCGGGCTTAAAGCTTGCAAAGGCTGCGTTAAAAGGACACATACAACCCTCCCCGACACAGACAGACAGACACACACACACCGCCCAGAGTCACACACAGGCGGCGACCAAGGAGCACACATTCAGCGCCGATTTTTTGCAAGAAGGTGGAAGTGGCAAGTCGAAGTAAAGCCTTAGAAATTAGAGGGAGGGTTGTGATAGGTTGTTATCTGCCCTGGGAGGCGCTTACACTATTTTACTATTGGGTATGTAAATTGTTTTTAATAAGATCGGGCCTTTTTTTTTCTTTCTCTCTCTCTTTTTTTTTTTTTAAGGGAGAAAACAAACCAGACTCTTTTTACCTTAATAGTCTGAAGCGGGTTTTATAGCTTTCATTCATTCAAGGAAATGGTTTAGGCTTTAGACTACCGGAGACTTAGCGAAAAAAAAAACCCTTTGGCAGCAAATTAATTCTTACTATTATTTTTTTTGCAAACAAGATTTTTCATGCTTTTTTTTTTTTTTAAATAAACAAGCTCAAAAGTGTTAATGGAAAAAAAAAACGGAGAGAAGTGGAGATCGGGGACCGTTTCCTGCTCCCCCCCCCTGTCCCCCTCCCCGTGGGTGAGAGCGACTTAAAGCGAAGTTTCTCCTCCTGGGGGGGGTGTGTGTGTGTGTGCACATTGTTTTATTTATTTTGAAGACTGCAGAAGTCTGAGGACTGAAGCACCACGTGCTGCTGACTCTCATCAGCATAATGATCGCCTTAGCCAGAGAGCCCTGTATATATAAACCACAAAAACCTAATCATTAGAAATCCCAGCCTCCAAAAACCACATTCAGGACAAAAAAACCTGTGGCGTGGTTGTATGTGTTTTTTTGTTTTTGTTTGGTTTTTTTTGGTTTTTTTTTTTTTTTTTCGGCTCCTTCATCTTCACCGACCTCAGCTTCTGGGGACTCAAAAGAAGTTGGTTTTGGTTGCCTCTTTTTTTTTTAAACACGATTTTTCGGAAAGAAAATTAACTCAAATAAACCGACATTTTCGTATTTTTTTTTTCCTGCTGCTGTTCGTCAAGGACGGGGAAAAACAAACAAACAAACAAAACAACGATTTTGCTTAGCCGATTCAGCTCCACGGACTTGCACCCATCAGCGACTGAATTAAAAGGACCGGACTGTACCGAGGCTGCTTTTTCCTAGAACTTACTTGGTCATATTTTAGAAATCAGCCTAAGGAGGGGTGTTTTGGGGTGATGTGAAGGGTTTTTCCAGCTATGTTCCCCACATTTTTTTCCCTGGGAATCCGAAAGTTTAACTTTTCTTAAGTCTTGATCCTCCCGAACCGGCTAAAGTCTCTTTTGATTCTTGGTTGTGTGACTTTCCTCCTCACCCCAGTAACCCTACTAACTTTCTTTCCACTCCGAAAACGCTTCGGGAGCGCCTCTTTTTTTGAGGGGGGGAGCCACTTTTCCCAAGCCCTTTCCCGAGCCCCCTCTTCCTGAAGCCAAAGGCAATAAGCGGGGGAGCCCGGCGGCTCCTCGCCTCTGTCTCAGCAAGGCTTTTTTGTTTGCTCCTGGTTTTTGTTTTTGTTTTTTTTTTTTTTTCGGTCCGGAGGAGGAAGATTTCTTCGGAGGAAATCAGGACATTCCCCTGAACACCCCCTCTCCGGGTTTGAGAGCTGCGCTCCTCTTCTGGCCGCCGCCAACAGCAGCAGCAGCCCAGGAAGCTGAACGAGCAAGCGAGTTTTCACTCTCCCGAGACAACCTCTTGAAAATCCGAGAAAGAAAAGCGGACGGGAAGGGAGGGGAAGAAAAAAAAGGGAAGAAATTCAAGCACTTGAGGGAAGAAGCGGTGGCTAGAAGGAGGGAAAAGAGCAGAGAGACTGTACAAGAAGGAAGGAAGGAGGAGGAGAAGCAGCAGCAGCAGCGTTTAGCAGCTGGGCAGAAGCCGGGACCATGCAGTTTCCAGCCGGGCTTTGCTGAGAGGGACAGCCCCGGACCCCACAGCTAGACTCTTGTGTCCTCGCTGCTCCAGGCTGCAGACACCACCAGACCAGCATCGCCCCCCGCCCCCTCCGTCCTTCTTTTAAAAACAAAAAACAAAACTCCAAAGAAAAACAGACTGAGATTTTTTTTGCGTTTAATCCGTTCCTGGTTTTTTGCCATTTTGTTTTCCTTACTTGCTTTTTTGCCCCTTACCCTCACTCCTCCATTTTTTCATTCACCCCTTTTTTTTCGCCTTTTTTCTACAACCCCCACCCCCCACTACACGCCTCCTCGAGAGATCCCCCCACAGCTCCCCCTCCCCCCCCCGCCCCCCAATTCGCTAACTTGTGGCTGTTGTGATGCGTATTCCCGTAGATCCCAGCACCAGCCGGAGGTTCAGCCCCCCCTCCAGCAGCCTGCAGCCCGGCAAGATGAGCGAAGTCAGCCCGGTCGTAGTAGCCCAACAGCAGCAGCAGCAGCAGCAGCAACAAGAAGCGGCAGCCGCCGTGCCCAGGCTGCGCCCCCACGATAACCGCACCATGGTGGAGATCATTGCTGACCATCCCGCCGAGCTGGTCCGCACCGACAGCCCCAACTTCCTCTGCTCCGTGCTGCCCTCGCACTGGCGCTGCAACAAGACCCTCCCGGTGGCATTCAAGGTGAGACACCCCCTCCCGCAGCCACCGCTGGATCGGGATGCCTCCCCCGACACCGCGCCGCGCTTCCTCCCGTAGAGCCGCTTCTGCCCCCGTGGAGCGCAGGGGCTTCTCTGGCTCCTCTATTCCCCCTCGGCTTGCAGTGCCCCCCCACCCCCGCCCTCCCCGCAGGGGCCTCTGTGCCCCCCCCTTCCCCCCAATGTCTCCTGTGCCATCCCTCTCTCCCTCATTCCCCCCCCCCCCCCCCCCCCCGCCCCCCGCCCCAAGTCTACAGTGCCTCCTGTGCCCCTTCAATCTGCAGGGGCTTCTGTGTGTCCCCCATCCTGCAACAGCTCCTATACAGCCCATCGGCCCACTGGGGCTTCCGTGTATGTCTGTCCGGTCTTGCAGTGCCCTCGGCGGCCCCCGGGCATGCAGCGCAGCGGCTTCTGTGCCATTGGTCCTGCAATGCCTCGTATACCCCCTTCATCCTGAAATGCCTCCTATACTCCCCACTGCCTTCTCTACCCGCTCCCCTCTCCCCCCTCTTCCCCATCAGTATTCCAGTGTCTTCTCTTGCCCATCTCCGTCCTACTGTGCCTCCTGTCACTCCCACCTCGGTCCTGCAGGAGCTTCTGTGCCCTCTCCCACAGTGCCTCCCCTACCTCTCTCTGCCCTGCAAGGTGTCCTCGTCCCCATCGTAGTCCAGTGTCTCCTGTGCAGCCCCACAATGCCTACTACACCCACCCACCACTCCTCTCCCCCCCCCACCCCCCCCGCTCTGCAGTGGCTCCCGTGCCCCCCGTCCTGCCATGCTTCCTGTGCCTCCCGAAATGCCCGCTGTGCGCTCCCGCCTTGCAGTGACTGCTCTGCCCTCCTTATCCTTTCAGTGTCTCCAGTGTCCCCTCTCCGCACCCCTTGCCATACACCCCTCTCCCCCACCGCACAGCGCGCACCCCTGGCTGCATCCCCGCGGGGCAATGCTGGTATGTGCCAAACTGCAGCCCCTGTGCACCTTGTTACCCTCCCCGCCCGCCCCCCACCCCCCCAGCAGCATCCAATGGAGGCACCCTCTTCTCCCCACAGACCCCTTCCTGGGCTTTCCTTTATTAAAACAAACTTAAAAACCCATTCTGCTTACTCTCCCAGAGGAAGGGGGTATTCACTCACGGGCCAGAACTCAGAGTCAGGGTGCGAAGTGGGTACCCCCCAGGACAAACCAAGTACCTTGCCTACAGGAGTGCCCCAGCCTCCCTCTCCCCTCCCAGGGGTGAGATTGGGGAATTCAGAGGAATTTAGGATTTGAAGCGTGCTGGAACGGTGGAGGTCCAAGGGTCAGGCTGGGGGCACTGGGGTGGGAGATCGAAGGCTGGGACTTTTCTCCCCTACCCCAGAGGCAGCCTCGTTAGAGATGGGTCTGGGAAGTGAGGGACTGGGCTCCTGCAGGGTGCCGGGGTCCTCTTCACTTCTCCTGGTGGACGAGCGAGGAAGCGTCTGGCCAGAATATGCTCTCCTTGACAAGGCTCGCACTTTTAAATAATAAATACCACCCCGGTCTGCACCGGGGATGCTGTTTTTAGTTGTCTGTCTACATATCCATGGCGTGCCAATGAGAGGAAAAGATCTTTTAAAAAAATGTAATAATAACAAGAATAATTGTATGCTTTAAAGTGAGCCCTTTTCCTCCCCTGCCAATATTTGAAAGTGCTCCACTTGGAGTTTTCTCTCCTGTGGCCTTTGGTAGGGAGTGGGCCATGTGGGGTGTCCCAGAGCATGTGCCCAAGTGAGGTGTGGGGGTCAGGGTGAGGTGACCCTTTGAAGGGGTCATCACTCCTACATGTGCTACGTGAAAAGTAGTGTGCCTGGAAAACACTCAAAAGATAGAAGAGTTTGGAAATGGTTGTACCCATCACATTTCCAGAACATTGCCTTGTCCTTGTGCTTCCTGATTGCTGGCTATTTTATCATGGATATTTATCTGGGAAAAATTAGTACAAGCAGATGAATGAGCTGGTGTTAAAGTAAGTAGTGATAAAGATGAAGCTTTAATTGAAAAATGTTAGAGGGTTACAGATGAGAGTTGACTGAAGTGCTCTTGTGTGGGAGAGCCTGGAGTTGCAGGAAGAGCCCTTTGTATGGGGCCTGCTTCTGGAGGTTATGATAGTCGGACTAAGTAGAAATGGCAGAAAAATGGAATGTCTTCTGGTTTTGTGACTCAGTGTCGTACTCAAAGGTGTGGATCACGGGATTTCTGATTCACAGGAGCTGTGAGGTAAAGAGGAGGAGCTTTTGGAGAACTGTGATTATAATTTAATTGAGCGTTGGATTAAGTTGGTATTATAGTTACTGTTTATAGAAGGGGCACAAGAGCTCTGCATTATTGTACTTGTGTGGCAGTTTTCACTTGAAACATCTGAGCCTTCTGCTACCTTATAGCAATTCAAAGGATGTGGTCACAGTTCATTAGAGTAAGGGAAAGATCTGAACTAAATATTAAGGTATTCAGAATATTATTACAATGAGAATGCTGACACATGATAAAAGGCTAGAAAATGCTTAGAGCATCCAATCTTTTTGTGTGTGTATATATATATATATCTATATATCTCTCTATATATACATACACATCACATTTTTGGGCTCTACAAATGGGAAGGTGTAGATCTGACCTACTGACTGATGCATCAGGGGTAGGCATTGCCCCCTGCACCCTTCTGCTGTGGATGCCTCTGTGTTTTCACATGTGGTACGCAATGTTTACTTTTTAAAATACACTGAAGATCCATAGACCCTTATTTACTGGTAGATTAGTTTGATAGTGAGTTGAAATAATTTGAACAGTTTTAAAATTCATTTAGTTTCTCAAATGTACCTTTCATTCAGCTGTCCTATACTTCAAGGCCAAAGAATCTGTGTGTATCATACGGTGAAACACTTGGCTGTGATATAACAGAATGGGAATTATCCCTGATTTGGGGTATAGAAAACTTGGCTAGAGAGTAACGAAGTAAAATAGCTCACAGACAACACACTTTTTGAAGTTTTATTGGCAAGATGATAATGTCTTGAGTGGTGTGTTAAGTGTGTCATAATTCTCTTACAAAGATCTCTAGTTAAAAGTGCTTTGGATATAGCATTGTTTTAATTTTTAAAAGCAGATATAAATCATATGCAGGAGAGGAAGTATGTTATAAACAGTTCTGTGTTACATTGTATATTTTAAAAAAAGTAATACTGGCTTAGTACTAGGTTTGAAATTTAAGTATTAATATTTACATGCACTGGGATACTAACTAATATTGTTAATGCAAACTGGGTTTGTGGGGAAGAGTATTAGATGTGTACCTGTTGATTCGCCACTAGATATCTATCTATAAAAGAAATAGATACTGTTTTCTCAGGTCCAAATCATATTCACTTTGTAATGTTAATAGTCATCAGTATTTTACTTGAGTAGAGTCACCAGAATTTGGTTGTTGGTTTATTTGTCTGCCAGGGAGTTCTTACTGAAATTCATAAAGACCCAAGTTGCCACAGTAGATGTTATGCGTTGTGTACAAAGCTGATAATAGCAGAGAGTCTTAGTAAACCTAAAAGCAAGAAAAAAAAAGGGGAAAAAAAAGGGAAAAAAGAAGGACACGAAGTCTAAAACCTCTCCCCAGTAGCACCACAGTAGTTAAGACTTGTCTGTCAGCATTTCCACTCCAAACCCCAATTTTCAGAGTTTATAACTCAGCTGTTTTAAATAGCTTCAAGCTGAAACCTGCTGTATAAATTGTCAGCCCAGATGTATATTTTGAAACCAAAAGTAGTGCAAATCAGTTATTCTGTTTTAAGTTACAGAGCATTAAAATATTTGTAATAGTGTCAGATGCTCTTTTGGCAATCTCTGGAAAAGGCGTTCTCAGTATGGAAGATCTTATATTTTAAGGTTCTTTGATTTCAGTGTTTTTCAAGAAAAGTTGTTGAAGTGGTAGCTAGGAGTGTTTGAGAGGAACTGTTTAGCATGTGCACTAGCTTTTTTTTTTTTTTTAATAACAACCATTTCACTCTGCAGAATACTGGCTGTTGCATAGTAGTTTTGCTTCATGCTTCTAACTTCTGTCTTTAGGGTACATGCTTTGACCAGTTCAAATCACACTAGACTGAAACTGGGCAAACAGGTTGCCTAGCAAGATGAGAATTGTGTTATGCAAAAAAAACCCATATTTTTTTTTTTCAACTTGTAAGAATTGGTTTAGTTTTAATTTGTGGCTTCTTCTGACTTTGTGTACCTTTCTGATCTTTACTTAAAATAAACCCAGAAACATAAAACAAACCAAAAAAGCAAACCCGAAATCCACCTTTAATCGACAGAATGTGTAGGTAGTTTTGAATTGGAAATACAAATTTTGAAAAAGTAGAGATATTTACATTTAAAGAATAGATATGGAATGAGCACTGTGTCTACTTGAAATTTTTAATTTTTTTATGCAGTCATTCATTTCACAGTAGAGCAACAGTTCTCTAAGAATATGTAAATAATTTTTGATTGATACGTGGCATAAAATTACTGAATCAAGGTTTGTGCCAACAGTCTTTCAGTATGTAAAGTTAGTTTTAAAAATTTTCATAATGATGGGTATATCTTGGGGTTTCAAACATGTTTTCCAAAACTTTTTTCTAACCTGTGCTATTATATATGGATGCAACAGTCTTCTAGTATTTTATGACAAAAATTATGAACAAGCATTTTACCCCTGTTGTGTATCAGGGGAGCTTCCCATGTACTAGGACTTTCTTTTATTAGCCAAAGCTGTTTTCACCTCTGATTTCAGTTAGTCTTTTCCTTTGGACTTCTAATGAGACAAATAGTGAAACTGTATCATCCTGCGTGGAAAAGTTGTTGCATCTCAGTAATGGTGCAATTCTTGTTCAGCTTAGCGATCCAAACAGTGGCAAGTGCAGTTTTAGGCTGATTTTTAAGCTGCCAAATTGAACTGACATTGAGTGGAAAGGGTAGAGCGGAAAGCTCTGAAATGCAATGCGGGACAAGCAGGGCCTTTTTTAAGAGGTTTTGCTCTCTCCTGCCTAGGTGTTGCAAGCTATACCCATGTCTGGGAGACTGGGTTGAGATGGCAGTGTGATGCCACCATCTGCTTTGTGCTCTGGTTACCTAGAAAGAAAGGGGTGAGCTGAGGCTGCAGTCATTTCGCTCCCTCATCCGAGGCCCCTGGCAGACTCACACTTCCTCCTGTGCTCTCTGCTTCTTTGCATTTCTGGAGTTAATGTGATTCTTTTTGTATGAGACATAAAAAGCATAGGTTGCAACTCCCCTGGATGCTAATGTGTGTGACGAGATAACGTCGTCCATCGCAAACTGGGAAGGGAGTGTTTTATAAGTAGTCTCAAGCCACATGCTTTAGAGTTTAAGCCAATATCCATTTATTCAAGTTTAGAGTCAGCTCTATAATCTGTTTAGCAGATTATTATTTGTTATTTTACTGTAATTTATTATTCCTTATGCTGTGCTTTGAAGCAGACCTGATTGCTGTCAGACCCAAGGCTGTGAGCTAGTGGGACCTCAGATCTTACCCACATTGGTGGTTCCTGTGTTTTTATGTTCAGAGACATTCGTATCACTTTAAAGTAAGATCTGTGCTTGATACGCAGAGACCTCACAGTAGTTTGTGGCAAACTCATTTTTCAATTTGAGGTGGTACTACCTGGTGTTTTACAGAAAAAGAGAAAAGCATCAAGGTAGATCTTTTTTATACAGTGTTTCATCTTTCCTTTCTTCTTTCTCTTCAATATTTCTTTTAAATAAGACAAGCTATAAATTTCAGTAATATGGTCTATTTTAAATATTTTCCAATTTTGAATACCATTGTCACTAATTTTTATTGTTTTAGAGAAGCACTGTACAGTGCACTGGAACACATAATGCTCTCCCTATATATTTGGAACTTCTCATTCTTTCCACTTAAATAATGCTAAATTGCAACCTGTGATTATTAGTTTCAGACAGCAGCCTTTATGGGAAAGATATTTCAAGCCAGGCTTATAACAAAATGTAATATATATTTCAGGGGACAGAATAAATTACTCTGAATAATATAAAAAGTCATATATAACCATGTAAGCTGGTAGAATCTGCAAGGAGACAGACTTTGTATCTCACGATGTTTTTTTTTTTAAAGTTCAAGCTCAGCCATGCAATATCTGTGAATCTCTTTTTGTTATAAAGTTGTTTCCAACATCAGTATTAGCTAGCTGGGCTAAAAGAAGTTATTTTCTTGATACTTCTGTGGATTTTTCTTTTACCTTACATGAAGAAACATGTATATTTTCATCTTCATAATTTAGTATTGCTGTTTAATTTTAATTTTACTTTAAAAAGTCACAGAGCTGTAACAGTGTAGGTATCCCTAGATTTTTTTTAAGTTAGAAGGCAGTAGCTGTCTGCTCTATGGCATTTATCTAATCACATGTTGGAGCACTATGTAGCCACTAAGGCATAAAAGTGAGACTATCAGATGCTAGCTGAAATGTAAGGAGAAACACTTTGATATTTTCTGTTCACCTATTCTGGAATTTGAGGGAGGTATCAGCGCTAACCACATGCGACTCCTGTGAGCGCTAGGAAGATCTACATGCCTGCAAGGAAATACAGCCTTTGTTTTATGTAGCATCTGCAAAGTTTGAATTCCAGTTGTACAGTGCTCCATCACAGCAGCATAGTGGGTGGAGAGCTTTGTCTGCTAATGCCCCTGGTGCCACCCCTAGGGTCGGTACATGAGGAGTTTCTCTCTAGCTTGAAGTCTGAGGAGGTCCAGGGACAGGATGATGGGTGCAGTCTTCGGAGAAGTAGAACCAAATCTGGTTGATAAGGCTGCTAAAAGCAATTCCTAATTTTCCATTTCAATGTGTTCCTGCATATAATTTATGGATACGAACCATGCCTCATGTTTTCTCACTGGTTGCTAAGAACAAAGTTGGCCTTCAGGAGGCATTAAACCATACACTCTGCATAAGGATGTTGAGTGTTTCTGAAGAAATGTAACAAAGAAGAAACTCCCTATTAGGCTATGAGAAAGGGAGACAATACAAGATGTGTCTTTGTTCAATGTGGCACTTTGTTCTGTGTTCAGCTAATACACGACTCTTCACCACAGAGGGCTGGAGCAGCTGCCACAGAGCTTTATAATGAGCATGGCAGCCTGCAAAACTGGGATGGTGATGTGTTTTTAAAGTGTTGCCTCATGAGCTGTGGTTCTCTTCCACTTCTAACAGGTGGTGGCCTTAGGAGAAGTGCCTGATGGGACAGTGGTCACTGTCATGGCTGGAAACGATGAGAACTACTCTGCAGAGCTGCGAAATGCTTCTGCTGTGATGAAGAACCAGGTGGCCAGATTTAATGACTTACGATTTGTGGGCAGAAGTGGAAGAGGTAGGCCTCTGTATTTTATGTGTCCATAGCGAAGTAAGAATGGTGTTTATACATCACATGTACTTTGCAATGAAATACTTATTAATCTGTAAATAAATCACTGTGGGCCTTTCATTTGTAGGGATGAATGCATATTTTATTTGCAGACTTCAGCGTTTGTGTGAGCCAAGTTAAGAGTTTTTCTGGCTCCTCACATCTTTGGACATTTTTATCAGATCCAGGTTTTGAAAAACAATTCACGGAATACCTGCTTCCCCATTTTAATCAGACAGCAAAGGTAGAAGAAATTGGAGGTGCTGGCGGTATAGGTTATGTTGAGTTGAAATGTATCTCAGGCAAAGGCAGTGAAAGACTGAGAATTCCCTTTAGCAGTAAAGCTGCTTCTGAAGTTGTTGTAGAAGACCTATAATTAAGGGGATTTTGCATATCACATTTGCTATAGGTTATGTTCTTTCACGGCTTACATCTTTAAAAGCTTACAGCTATTGGTGGAAAGCTTTCTAGTGACTTCCTTGCCTTTTACAATCAAACTGCATAGGACCTGCAAAAATAGGCTGTACTTTTCTTTTTAGTAAACTGGTTGACTTTTTGTGAATTACTGGTAAGTCTGGGTTTGAACTAAATGTAACCTTTACTTTAAATGACAGGGTTACTTTCAATTTTTTATTTTTGGTTTTTTTTTGAAGATGTAGAGTGCTGTCATTGTCTTCCAGCTGTTTAGGAGCTTGCTATAATCTGGAAACTGTATGATACCCATCGAAAGCCTTTGTAATCATTGCAGGCTTTCAAGAATTCCTCTTTAAGAGTCTTGCAGCTGCTTTCAAATTTTAGGTAATGATTGAAAGGATAGCTTGAAGGAAGCTGGCACTTCACTTTTTGCTGCAGAAATCTTCAGAGGGATTTGTCCTATCAGTCACTGATTCAACTTTTCCCTTTACATATTTGAGGTAATTATTCATATTTTAAACTAGCCTTGCATGGGGCAAACCAAAGTGGCAGAAGCCAAACAGTTATGCTGGGAAATCAACAATAAAGCTAATTTTGCAGTAAAATTCTTTAGAAAACAGTTGCAATTATTCTTAAGGAAAGAAAGATTATTTGTCAAAAAAAAAAAAAAGTTAAACATATGACAGAGACCTAGATAATCCAGATCAGTTGGCACGTTTTCACAAGTGCTTTGTGTAAGTGAATTCATGAACATGGCTTACTGTGGTTATTGTTTTATTTTAGTGACCTGGCCAACAATCCTTTTTTATCATTTTACAACTTTAAAAGTATTGATAGCAAAGAATAACTTGAAAGACAGAGTAACTATTGCAACAGTAATGCAATATGAGTATATAGTACATTGCCCTTTTGGGTAAGGTGTTACCTCTCTCTTCCATTTGTCTTGCTTTCTTTTAAAAAAACCCACAAAACCCAGTCTGCTTTGTTATTCTGCTGATGGATTAGGTTTGAAAGTTCTCTGGCTCCATCACTACTGCTGCCTTACAGTAAAAGTTCAGTAGTGTATCGGTCTTTCAGTAGTGCTGAAAAAAACCTGAAACGTGATGTACTACCTCTGATCCGTGAATTTAATTTGAAACCTATGATATATACTTTTTGTTAAAGCATAGGAAATGAAGCAGAGGACCTAAAGCCTTGGCAGATATGGCTATAGACACAAACCTCCTAAAATGGGGTTCTTATAGTTTAATTTATATTTGTATCTCGCAGACTT
Source organism: Indicator indicator (assembly GCF_027791375.1). Classification (NCBI taxonomy): domain Eukaryota; kingdom Metazoa; phylum Chordata; class Aves; order Piciformes; family Indicatoridae; genus Indicator; species Indicator indicator. The sequence continues at coordinate 19,363,559 of NC_072018.1, forward strand.
GGAATAGGAATTTTTCTGATCAGTCTGGGTAGAATCTATGGAAAAATGATAGTGTACTTTTCAAACCTTCAACGTATTTATTTAAGAGACTTCAAAGCAAAACAAAGGGTGTGCACTGTTTTACTATATTGGCTTTCTGAGTTTTGGCTAGTTTCCCAAATAGCAATTTTTATATTTAAAAAAAAAAAAAAGAAGGAAGAAAAAAAGACAGACTTAACTGCTTGCAGACTTTTCACGCATGGAAGATGAAGAAAGCTTCTTTTGATGAAGTGTAATTATGTCCAAACAGAGCTGACCCCCTCCCCCTATATTTCTTATGATCTTAACGGAAGAAAGTAGGGCTTTTCCTTTGAAGCAGCCGGGACTCAGTGGAGGATCTGAAATGCTGCATTCTGCTGCCAGAGGCAGGATGGAGAAATTGGTCCAGACTTGTCTTCCAGACTTAGAACAGAGAGGGGGAGAGAGAGAAAGAGGGAGAGAAGGAGAAGAGTTATCATTAATGATAGATTTTTAGAACTCTGCTTAAAATAGCAGGTCAAGAAAGCAGTAGTTGCAAACAGAAGTGAGAAAGCTTCTTACGTTGACAAGTATCAGTAGACATAAGTCATGAAGTAGAACAGGAAAAATAAAGTAATAAAGAAATCATTTTTTGGTGGCAAGAAACTAATCCACACCTGCTCCTGACTTTAGATTTACATCTTTCTAAACAGCTTGCTCTTTGATCTCTCTATCTCTAAATTTGATTGTGAAGTCTGAATCATCAGCTTACCACTTCACCTCCTCTCCCACGTTTTTTCTTGCTTCCCATGGCTCATTGGAGAAACTTGATTTTTATACATATTAATGTTGCTTGCCTGACAGAAGCTTCACGTTTTTGTTTATATAATTTCTCTTAAACACCTTTTCTGGATGCATAAGAATAAGTAACCGTGGCACTTCATGTGAATGCAGAAGTTGTTTATATGTGGTTTTGAGGCAGTAGCTCACTTTTACAAGCCTAGTCCAGAGCACAGAGAAAAAAGAATTCCTGTCTTCAATAAGCAAAGGATCGTAACCTTAATTTTGTTGTGTTCTGATTCCTTAATCACATTAGCATCTAACTGAAAAAATACGCAACATGAACAAGCTGCAGAGTCACCTTTCAAGCTAATTTCTGAGGTTTGCCTTGTGCTTCAGCATATGTCCATCTCTTTCTCGTCTGTGTCAGCTCGGCTCACATGTGTGACTAACAAAGAATGCAGTTCAGATAGACTGAAGCAGTAGTGCCAGATGACTGCTTGGCTGGGAAATTTAATAAAAGAGAACTACAATTAGTCTTTAGCCTCTAAAAGTGGATATTTTAAATGACTAAAGGGAATAAAGGCAGGTGATAAAAAGTGCATTAAAGGATTTCTTAGCTGAGGAGGGATATCTGTGAAATATCTGTGGAAGGAATAAACCTCACTGAAACAGAGGACCTTAAAAAGTATTTCGTTCTTCATCCTGTAATATGTAAATATCTCCTGAAAGTGCTGGAACCTGAGCACACTGGCAGAGCTTTGCAGCTCCTCACAATGGAGTGATGTATGGTTTTACTGAGTGCAGGGGGTTCGTCAGTGTTACTTCAGTAATGTTTTGGTTTGATAGAGTACCAGTTAGTTTCCCTTTCAGATTAGATGCTTACCTGTTCATCTTAGGTTGGCTGAGAGGTAGCAGTTTAGAAGTGTTCACAGGCAAGATATCTCTTTATATTAATGAATATCTTTTTTCTAACCACTGTATCCTGTTGAGATATATTTAGTGTAGATCTTGCAGCGCTTTTCTTCTATCTGTAGAGTGATTGTTACAGGTCCTACAAATAATGGATTTTCCTGGGTTAGTTTTTAGTCATCATAGAATTTTACACTGATAGAACAAAATCGTGTAGATAGAATGATAGCATCAGAAGGCCAAATTCTTCATTCAAAGGTACATGGAAAATCCCTTTAGTATTTTTGCAACCAATATTATTCTATGCATTTTATATGAGTAATTGATCTGAATGTTTCATCACACCATTTCATAGACAAGAGTTTCTGACTTGATAAACTTGTACCAAAGGAGGCCCTGAACCCATCCCTCACAAATTGTATATATCCAAGCAATTGGCTGAATTCCTACTTGAAGAGGGATAAAAGGCCTGGATCCTTTTCTGCCCCAAACAAGCAGACACGGAGGCACTATGTGCCTCTGTAGGGTATTGCTATGTGTCTGAAAGCTGCCTTAGCACACTCTGTACACTGGCAGGACACACAGTTTTCCTCTGGGGATGCACTGGACAAAGACTGAACATCCTACATACACCACTCTCTTCCTGTGATGATCATTCTCAAAAGATCTGAAAAGTAATCCGTTGCCTAATGAAACTGGGGAAGGCCACCTTCAGACCATCTCCACTGGGGTGGAATTCAGCCTCCTGAGATTCCAGCACTTCTTGTGGTGCCTTAATCTCCATCTCTCTGACCTGCATCTCTCAGAGAGGTGGGCACAGCTGGAGCGCAGCTACACCTGGAAAATAATTTTACTCTAAATGACAGTTATATTTTCTGAAAAAGAAAAATAAATCCATGTCACATTCTAGTTTGTGAAAAATACATCCAAGGCAGTTTGAAGTTGCACTCCTCATAATAAACGATGCATGTCTCAAGCAGGTTTGGGGGATATGCATCTTGGACCAGAAAGACCAATTACTGGGTTTAACAGCCAAAGCTCTGTTCTGTATTATGCCTTATATGTAAGCTGTTCTATATTAGGCTGAGAAAAAAAAAATGCATTAAGTTTGCTCTGTTACATATCATTTAAGATTTGTGTCTTGATTGAATGCCTTCAGAGTTCAGCAAGAGGAAGAGCCCTAGCAGCAAAAATGCACGTCTACACACGGGGGTGGGGGGTGGGGAATAATGGGAGTTTTAAGAGTCTGGTAAAGTAGCAGCTTAAATGAGCATGAAGGCCGAAGATTGCTGACTGTTTTATTGAGTCACTGTTGTACGCCCACCTTTTCCTGTCTTGAAACAGTTTTCAGTTTTGACTATCTGACATGACTAACCGTTGCATATCTAACAGATTACAACTGTCAGTGAGTCTCCCAAACAGGGGCCAGTACCTTGGGAGAATGTATGCTCAGGCGCAGGCAGCTCCCTTTATTTATTTCTTTTAAAAACTTTCATTCATCTAAAAGGCTGTGGATGATCTTTTGCAATCTCTGTGTGAATGTGAACTTTGAAAAATAAATTAAATAAATGCAGACTCACCATAGCAACGTGTGTGCACACAACAGTTTCTCACTCTCACAGGAAATTTGGGGGCTTTCTTAGTATTTCACAGATGGAATATACGTAGGGAAAAAAAGTGTGTTCGGGTAATAATGATATCATCTTATTACCCCTGGCATGTGAAGGACAGGAGATGGTGATTCCCTGTTAAAGTAGTTCTCAGGAGGAAAATATAGTCTTTCCTCATCTTATTGTAGTCAAGTCAGACAAATGAAATGATAAAACTGTGTGAAGTAAATAACATGTGGTCACATTCTGCTCTTTGTCGCACAGCTGCAAAACTGGAGTAAATTTTTAAATTGTTTGACTTGCTTTGGGTTTACACCACTTTCAATACAACAAAGAATTTGGCTTGTCCTCAGCAGTGAATCACTTTTGTTCTGTCATTGTGTGATGACCCATTATTAAATAAGACACATTTAGATTGTCAACACATGGACGTATTCTTGACATAGAGTAAAACTGAAGGGGAGGAAAACTCCTATGGTCAGTTATGTTTTTAATTTTCACGATTGTGGTAACAACAGGGAATAATTTTAAACATCTCTGATTCTTTACTGAACATGCATGTGACTGTTTCCATGTTGTAATCACTCATTCCTTGTTGTTTTTTTCCCTTTGTAGGGAAGAGCTTTACTTTGACAATAACTGTCCTGACAAATCCCCCCCAAGTTGCTACATACCACAGAGCTATAAAGGTTACAGTGGATGGGCCAAGGGAGCCAAGAAGTGAGTATTAAATTCTTAACTTTGCACTTAATTTTTGTTTAACAGAGACCCATAAGTGAAATATATATAAATCTTTCTCAAACATTGGTTCTTGCTCAGCAAAATATGTAAGTGCATGCTTAATTTGGAGTCTATTGGACCACACACATACTCGCATTAAACACACTCCTGAGTGCTTGGCTGAATTTGGGTGATCATGAACCTGATTCTCATTCACATCAAGGTCTTGATACATTATCTGCCAGTGTGAATGAGAATTAAACCAAATGTATTTATATATAATGTGGTTTAGGCGTAATAGATAGAGTCCTGCAACATGCTGAATTCCCTGAATTTCTTAAGCTTCCAACTGGAGATGTTTAGATCAAAATAGGAGACTGGTCTTTCAGGATCAGTCCTAGTGGAGGGAAGAAATATGTAACATAGTGCCTTTTTGTTTGCCCTTGAATTCTTTTGCCATCAGATAATTAATGCACCTGGTTAATCTCATCATACCTGAAATTGGTTTTCAGCTACGGGCTCATCATAGACCCCCTGGGGGGCAAAAAAAGATGAAAAAAACAACCCAAACAAAACTAGTGTATCAGCAGCATGGTCTTTGTTTCTTATTTGTGCACAGAAAGAATATTTTACTTAAGCATAGTCGTGCAGATTTTCACTCAGCAAGTTTATCTCATAGCAGTGCACCTTCCTAACTTACTAAGAATCTATTTGTAGTGACTGCTGAACATATTTTTATGACAATTGTGTGTTTTTTCATGTTCTGGCAGTTTTATGGGTAGCACTTAGATAAAGTCTGGTTAATCCATGATTTATACTGCTCTCTCTCCGTATAGCTGGAAAGCAGTCTAACATCTTACGGGTATCACTGATGAGCCATTTCTGGAGTTTTTTTCTTGATCTGAGTAGAATGAATTTCTCTAAATAGATGGGATTAACCAGGTATAGCTGTGTTTGAGTTACGGCTAGAGGTTAAGAATTATTTGATGAATAACCACATAAAAAAAGATCCCTGTAATGGAAGCATCTCAAATAATTATTTTGCCTTTGATCTGCAAATACATATGAGACCTTAAGGAGTTCTGTTAAGATACCACAAAGGGAGAAGAAGGAGAAAGAAACAGACAGAATTCATGCAGTTAAGTGTTTCTCGTGCTAAAACATGCTGCAGTGTAAATTCCTCTTACACTGAGAGAAGAGAACTGAAATGTTTTCTGTATGAACTGCCCAGACTGTAGAGTTTCACCTTGAAAAATAGATATGAAAAGGCAAGTAGATGTGGATAAATTACACTATGTAGATACTTGTGCTACCTGCTTACAGCTGAGGTGTCCCTCTGTCACACCAAGGGGATTTTTATTCTGTCTTCTCTCCCGAGCCGAATCAATTCCCATTTTTATTTTTCACCTGCAGCTGGTGCTCCACGTAGCTTACTTGGAGACACTGGGCAAATTGCATTCATGGAATACACAAAAGGGAGTAAGTTACATATCATTTAGCAATTTCTAGTTGGAGGCTGCTTCCTTGTATGTATTGAGGCACACAGAAAAGATGAAATCACCCAGCAGAGGACACAACCCCTGTGAAAGAGCAGTTTAAAATGATGTGGAGAATAGTGTGGACTACTCTATGCAGCACAGAAAGGGAACCTGCTTGCATTGGGACTAACCATTTTGGTGTTTGGTGGATTAAATGTGAGGCTTAACTTAGTAAGATCTCCAAGTTTATCTGAAAGGCTTCTGTACGTGATACCTCTTCGCTGTTCTCATTGAATAGCTGAATAGGTGAACCTAGAAAACTCCATAACTTAGTTCCTGTAGCCTAGATGTAGTTGGTATGCCTTTTTTTACCTATTTTTTCCCTTTTTTAATCCACATTTGAGCTTGAACGTCCATTTGAATTTTAATATTTTGGCTAAATACTTAGTGAAACTCCACTCTGGGATTAGACTGTATTGGCAAGTTTTATTGTAGTCTGAAACTTTCAAGGCTATGTCACCTCTGGAGTGACTAGTTATTAAACGTGAATTTTCAGGGAAAGAATAGTGCCAGTGAGCTGTGGAGGTTTCACCAAAGGTTTGCTCTTTTCTCAGAGCCCTTGCACTTGCGGAGATTTATAATTATTTGCTAGTAATCATTCAAGAAGTTTATCTGTTATTTCTGCTGCAGAAGGAAAATTAGGTGGTTGGGGGCAAAGGAATTCAAGTTAATGAGTGGCTCTGATAGCAAATGTGTGTTTCTTAACAAATTATGTATCGGCAAATAGTGCCCCTCTCTGCCAGGATCTGTATTTCACTTTGACGTCTCAAGCACGTTATCCTAGTTTTCCTCTCTCTGGCAATTTCAACCAGAGCTGTCACATCACAAACAACTTTTTTCTTAATATACACATCTGGCGTTGGCAGTTGGACCAACTTCATAAGAGCACATGATCATCATTCATTACAAGATTAAAAAGTACCCCATGGCATCATTGATGTTTTCTAACTTTGATCTTTTGCAGTTGTGATTCATCTCAGTTATAAAACTTCCCTTTAAAGGAACACAACCAATGACTTATTAGAACCTTCATTCGGAGTAGCGTAAACATAAAATTATGCACATCTTCACAAAACGTCATTTACTTTGTTGCCAGCTTATCATTTTAAGATGTGACATCATGCTTTAGATCGTGAATTTGTAAGGCTGGTTTATAGGCAAGGCACTCTGACCTTCTGTTGGCAGCTTGACTCGAGTATACGAGTACTGTGTGATTTCCAGGAGCAGTAGGAGCAGAGACAATGCTATGACAGATACCATGATCATTTTAGAGCCTGACTTCAACAGTGCTGAACAGTCATGGCATGTAGTGACAGAAGTTGGATGTTTTGGATACTCAGCACTTCAAAAAGTCAGGTTCTTAAATGTAAGTGCCATTTAGTTGTATTAAACATGTGCTTGTAGAAGCTTGCTGCCTTGCCTCTCTGTTATTATTTTTAAATGTTTTAATAGAGATAGTGATGTCAGGTTACCTTGTTGGGAAAACCTGCCCATTTCTATGTAAGGAGAGGTCTTCTGATGATTTTTCCATGGAAAAGATTTATTTATTTTTATTTATCTATTTCAGTATATCTAGATTACCATCCAGAGACATCTACTGTGTAGCACATTCTTTGTGCACATTGCACTCTGAGTGATGGCATCTAGAGACAGGGTTGTATAAGATCTTTTGAAATCAGCGGGAAATCCCACAGATATTTTTCTCTCCTCATATCCAACATGAAACCTCTGCCACATGCACATCTTAGCAGCAGAGCTGCATTTCAACTGGGAGGACCAAAATAAATTTTCCAGAGAAATAAGTTGTTGTGAGGTCATAACTGACCAACAGATAGCAAGAAACCCCCCTAACCTATACCTAATCCCCCCTTTAATGTCTTTGCCTTGTCTCATTATAAATACAGAAATAATGATTCATCTTTCCATAGCGGTTCCTTTCAAATAGAAAGCATGTCCTCCTGTCTGTCTGCTTTTGGTAGAAACCCAGTCATGAGGGAAATTGTGAGGAATTTTTGTAGTTTGCAAAGTTTATTTTTAAGATTCCAAATATTTTAGTTTGTCTCTGATTGGTCTTTAGTGTCACCAACCACAATTTTCTTTATCAGCATGAATGGATAGGGGTAGTTCTGAGCTTTGAAATTAAGTGTTTTGGTAGAAAAAAAATATTCTCTGTTTCATTCAGCCCCCAAATATTTCTCTGCTGCCATAGCTTGTGAGGTGCACACATGATGAAAGGTATGAGCAAACATTGCCTTTTTGTCTGTGCATGCTGCAGAAGCCAGCAAAAGCCAGTGAGAAGTTCTGCTCAGCCTTTGTATTAACTGCTTGGCCGACCCGGCTTATAAAAGGCAGATAAGTGATTGAGATTTTTGAGATTCCATGGCTTAAAACCATAACAGTTTTTAGGAAGTTCTCCCTCTTTTCTTTCAAAGGCAGAGGGTGGAGGGGTAAGTCTGGGGCTAGTGGAATGTAGTTTGGAGTAGAACAGCTTTAAATCTTTCAGTTAGTTGCTTTTTTATTATTATTTTTAAATATTTTTTTTCCTTTTTTGTTGACTGCCTGTCAGGAGCTGGGCTGATGGCCAAGCAGGAAATGACACATCGAGAGGCATTTGTGTTGTGCAACATTTTGTGGAACTGATGCAAGGATACATTGTCTGTTTACGCATTCTTCTGCTAACAGCCTGCATGGCAGTAATTTTATTCAGGGACACATGGCATGCTACAGCAAGGAGCTAGATCCTCAGCATCTCTTCATGCAGAATTATCGCAGCAGTTAAAACTCGCTGTGTGTTCCCTCTTTAGAGTATGCTCTGGCTTGCCTTCAAAAGCGACTCTACCAGACCCTCTTCCTTCCTGAGAGTATATTGATTTGACTGTGGGGCTTTTGTGTGGTGGTGAACTGGAGCAGTGCAAAGAGAGAATTTGCAGAATAACAGTGAGTTTTACAGGCAGGTCCTACTTTTTGCATTTGCCTCAGACTGTAAATGTAGCATCACAGTTTTTCCAAGTGGTGCGCTGTAGACACCAAGTGCAGAAGTTTGCACCTGCATGGTTTTGGCACGATGAGGAGGATTTTAATGAAAGTAGCTGCTGAATAACCTGAGATATGATGAACAAGTTTTCATCCAAACTGAAGTTAGAAAATCTGTGACTCGTGCTGGCGTCTTTCAGAGTGACAAATCTCTACTGGGTTATTCTGGATTTCTCCCAGTGTATGTGGGAGCAGAGGAAGGCAGAACTGGGCGGTCTGGCGGTTTGCAAGTTGCTCTAAATGACTTTGTGAAGGTTAAAGTTTGCATTATAATTCCCCTTTATGAGTAATGAAGCAAAATGTGTTCATACAGCCAAAGAAATATCAGCGTGACTATGCTATGGGGTTTAGGTTCTTTTCTGTTACTACCATTAGCATGTTTGAGTGTATCCACTGAGCATGTACAGGTTGAGACCTGACCTCCTGTGCTCAGGTACCCAGAAGTTGTATTTTTTCTGATTTCAGTGGTACAACATTGGGTCCTTTTTGCAGTGTGAAATGCAAGACATCATAGATTGAATCACTGCCATTTGCTTCTGGTTTCTTTTTGCAAATATGTAATTTTGCAAAACATATTAGTTGGGGACTGGAACCCCTTACCATTCTCTGAGTCTGTAAGAATGGTGGGATGATTCAAGTGTTCCTTGTCAAAGGTAGCAGACTTTATATATGCTGGTAGTTTATGTTTGAGATAGGTGTGTAACCCACAGAGCAGGACTTCTTACAGTCACCCCAACCATGAGTCATGCCTTTGGAACAAGTTGGCCAGGAGGCTGTTGGTGGTGGTAGCTACATCCCAAGAACCAGTCAGTTTTCAGTTTTGCACTGCATCTAGAGAAAGGCTGCTCCATAAAAACTCGTCTTCTGAGGAACAGACTATGAGTGTGTGATCGCAGCTTTTATATGCTGGTGTAATGTGCAGGGTGAGATGAAAGTGAAACCTACCTTACTTCACTCATAGCTTGAATTCATATGCTGTGGTTCCGAAGTCTCAGTAATCAACATGATGCAGGCTGGCTCTCTTCATGTGAGGAAATTGCTTCCCAGGATGGTGAGAGAGTGACCATATATTTGACCATATATTTGCCATTATGGTGAGAGGGAAAAGGCCTTGAGAAGATTATGTAAAACAAATGGGGAAATGTGAGCATAAAACCATTCTCTCAGATGTCCTCACCAGTAGTAATGCAGTCTCAGTTTGCTTTTGTCAACAGAACACATTGTTTCCATCCTATTGTAGAGGGAACACTCCTTCCAAACAGCCTATTCCCAACACATTGGTTGTCTAAAATGAACATCGTAGTGTCTCTTTGGTGTTGTAGCTATTACTGTTTGTATTCAAAATGTTTTTCCAAGCCACAAGTAAAATCATGGCTTGTCTGTATAGTTGGGCTGCATAGCTGTATGATAAGAGATTTTTACCCTGAGTAGGTTAAAGTCTCTGTTACAAATACAGATGGGAGAAGAGGTATAGCTAGAATTATGGAAGCGATTTCATTCTGTATCTCCACATGACATGACTATGAGGAAAGGAAAAGTGAAAGCCATTTTTATAAGTCTTTGAGTCTACTTCATGTAGATACTGGGGACAGTAGCTTTTCTCAGACCGTTATCGGAGAGAATTGGGGTTGTTCAGCCCAGAGAAGAGAAGGTTCTAGGGAGACCTTAGAGTAGCCTTTCATTACTTAAAGGCAGCCTATAAGAAAGAATGAGACAGACTTTTTAGCAGAGCCTGCTGTAACAGGACAAGAAGTGATGGTTTTAAATGAAAAACCTCTAGTTTAAACCCTTACTTTTACCTTTAGTGAAGCCTTTGGCCCTGTTTCCCACAGCATTCTCCTAGAGAAGCATGGATTAGACAGGTGCACTCTTCATTGAGTTAAAAACACCAGAAAGTGGTGGTGAACTGAGTTAAATCCAGTTGGCAGCCAGTCACTAGTGGTGTTCCCCAGGGTTCAGTTTTGGGGACAGTCTTTTTTGTTATCTTTATTAGTGATCTGGAAGAGGGGATTGAGTGACCTCCAGTGAGTTTGCAGATAACACCAAACTGGGCAGGAGTGTTGATACTCTTGAGGATAAGAAGGTTCTCTAGAGGGATCTGAACAGGCTGGATCAACGGGGCAAGGTCAGTTGTATGAGGTATAAGAGGCCAAGTTGCAACAACTCCATGCAATGCTACAGGCTTGGGGAAGAGTGACTGAAAAGCTGCCCAGCAGAAAAGGACCTGGGGTGTGCTGTCAACCAGTCATCAACCAGCTCTGAACATGAGCCAGCAGTGTGCTCAGGTGGCCAATAAGGCCAATGATATCCTGGTCTGGATGGAATAATGTGGCCTACAGGAGGAGAGAACTGATTGTCTTCTGGCCTCAAGTTGCACCATTAGATTGTTTAGATTGGATATTGGGAAAAATTTCTTTACTGAAAGAGTGGTCAAGCATTGGAATGGGCTCCCCAGAGGAGTGATGGAATCATCATCCCTGGAGGTGTTAAAAATGTGTAGACGTGGACATGGTGGTGTTGGGTTAATGGTTGGATTTGATCTTAGAGGTCTTTTCCAACCTTAATGAGTCTATGATTCTATAAAAAGAAGTGAGATTTAGGTTAGTTAGAAGGAGGAAATTTTTGACAACAAGAGTGTGGTAAAATGCTGGCACATGTTGCCCAGAGAGATGGTAGATGCCCCATCCCTGAAAACATTCAAGACAGGGTTGGATGAAGCTCTGAGCTACCTGATCTAGTTGAAGATGTTCCTGCTCACTGGGGAGGAGGTGGACTAGGTGACCATTGGAGGTCCTTCCAACCAAAACCATTCCATGATTCTATGATTTTGTTCCATACTTTTCTCCCAAGAGAATTGTTGTATGTCTTCAGTTCTGAAATACTTTTAACTTGTTGCTACTAATATTCACTTTTTTTCCCTCACGCTTCTGTGTAGCACCTCTAATACCTCTCCCTTCAGTTTCCAAAGTCAGTTAGTAAATAAGGAACAAGACAAATATGTTTGGAGACGCTGTATCAGAGTAACATGAGTATCACAGAATCACAGAATGCCAGGTTGAAAGAGACCCCAAGGATCATCTGGTCCAACCTTTCTAGGTGATAGTGTAGTTTAAATGAGATGGCCCAGCACCCTGTCAAGCTGAATCTTAGAAATGCCCGATGTAGGGGAATCTGCTGCTTCTCTTGGGAGATGATTCCAATGTCTAACTGTTCTCATTGTGAAAAAATTTCTTCTGGATTCCATTCAGAATCTTCCCAGGAATAACTTGCACCTATTACCCCTTGTCTTCTCTACTTCTGTATAGAGTACTTCTGTAACTTTTCCTTGCTTGCAAACACAAATTTTTTTGTACAGTTTTTGTAAATTTTTTTTTCATTCTCCGTTGAAAATTGGTCATCCCAGACATGAAATACAGATGCTGATTTAACCAGACAAGGAATGAAGAAGAGGAAATGAGGAAGAATATCATACTTATTTGAAACTTCAGGGAAAGAAACCTAGTACTAATCTCAAGCTTCAGTATGTTTGGGATGCCAGAAACCTTACTCTTATGAAGAACTTGATTGCTTAATGCATGTGTCTGCTCATATGCCTTGTTACATACCTCATCTACAGTAGACCAACGTACTCAGCACCAGTGATAGCACTGTTGACTGAAGATGGCTTTCAGCTCTACAAAAATTAGAGATATGGGGTACCTTTCCTCTGGAGTGAATGAAGAAACAGACACTTTCAGAGAGTAATTCATCCCACCTATCTTAATGCCTGTCTTAGAGTGCAATGAACTGCCCTTTAAAATTATCCAACTATTCCCATTGATTATAAGTGGAGGTTAGATGACTAGCCTAGACAAGACACCATGTTTTTGAGACAGCTGAAATCAAATGATATTGTGAAATATTATAGTTCTAAGGGGTAGCTAATGAGTGCTGTGAAATTCAGGCAACCTGAGTTAGCTTTAAAGTAGGCAGCGTAGGTACTGATAGCAGTACAGTCACCAGTAAAATGGAGTTCAGCATGGGTTTGCTCAGCATCTTGGGTGGATGCTTTGTCTTCAGTTGAACTGTGAACAGTCCATACTACATTTCTGACAATGTAATAAATCATCTAAAGCTGACTTTGAAGTGTCTGTACAACTGCCATAATGAGTGCAGTATTCACGTACCTTAAAAAATGGTGCTATCTACTAAGACATCTTGTAGGGATTTGGTAGTCAAGTACTGCTCAGGTCCTACCCAGCCTGGCTTGTGTGAACTATAGAGGTTAAAACTCAGGTTATTTCTCTGTAGTAATAATAATATTCAGTAAGATTCTAACCCTAATGAAAATATTGTAGCTACATAAGAAACAGTATAAAGGTGATAATACACTTTAGGGGTGTTACCTTAAAGGTGAAGAATACCTTAAAGGTGAAGAATACCTTAAAGGTGAAGTGGAGAACACTTCTAAAGATTTTATTACTGGAAAATACTGAATATTTCCAGTGTTCCTGCTTCACATCAGAACATACTAATTTTTTCTTCCTTATCCAAAGTTAACATGCTGCCCTTCTCCTTTGGTTCTGAGATGTAATCTTTCCCACAGAGTGGGAAGGCAAACCCTTTTACCTTATTATTGTTGGCGTAAATATTTGTTGCTTCCATTGCTCTGCAAACTCTCATCTTGTGAACTTTGCTCCCACTTTAAAATACCTGCTTCTTTAGGATCTCTGCTAATTTAAATTCAGAATGTCAAACAGGTAATAATCAGGGTGCTTTCAGAGTGCTTACAAGTGTAGAATCTGCTTCCTGCCTGTCTGTAATCCTGTGAGTAATGCCAATTACTTGTCTCCTTCCTGAAATCTTCATACACTTTCTCATTCTTGCATTCCTGCAGTTGTAGACACAGTCTTAAATCTAACTTGCAATCAGAGGCACTCGATGGTATTTTGTTTAATTGCTCTTAGAGCTCAACAAGAAAATCATCACCTCCACAAGCACCACGGAAGTGAACTGTGCAAGAAATGGACAAGTGCACCTCTTGCATTTGTAGCTTAATTTGATAGAAAATAGGGGTCGAGCTCATTATGTTCCAGAGTATCACTTCAGAGGTCACGAGACAGGTAGGCAGTTTTTTACATTTCACATTAGCAGTTTCACATTAGTGCAGCATCTCCATGGAAATGAGTAGTCATTCAGTCACTGATGTAGTACTGGGTATGTATTTGTTTACATATGGTAAATGCTTGGATAGATTTGTAAAAGAAGCCTGATTTTAAGTGATAGTATTACAATGGATCAGAAATCCAGAGGCTACCCATCAGTAAGGGATGGTACTCACAATTATTGGTAGTGTTTTGAAAACTGAGACTTGTTTCCCAGTAGTAAGAAAGTTGGAAAAGAATAGAGACCTGGAAATACAATACACAGTCACTGTGTAGTACAAATCACTGGTTAGGAGTATGGGAGGGTATTGTACATGGACTTAATGACTGATACTTGTTTTCTTTAAACATGTACATAAGTAATCAAGGACACAAATTCAGATTCTTATCAACATACTTCAATTAACTCAATTTATCTAGTGAATTTATCAAGCACTGTACAGATCTGAAGTGCAATAGAGTTGGTTCCAGGTTTCTAGAATATCAGTTAAATTAAGAATAATTTAATTTTCAATTCCTCAAGTCTCTTATTCACCACAAACTCTAGATTTGTGGAATATACTTTTTGCTTTCATATGGGGCACTCTTCAGCTTTGATGATCTGGGCTATGTGTCCACTCCTATCTTTGGTCTTTTCTGATGTCTTTGAATGATTGTTTGTAAACCCAGTGCTGCAGTAAAATTGCCACCTCTGTAGACAGAAATGTTAATTGCAGAAGAGTGCTCAGCAGTAGAGTTGTGAATGTAAATTATTCAGTGTTTTAATTCATCAGCTAAGCAGTCAAAATGAAAATCCTTTTTGTAAAGGGACATATGGATAAAACTTTCAGAGACACAAGATAGATCGACTTTCCTTAACTCCTTAACTGTATCTGTCTATAAGATAGATATGGTGTCTCAGTGAGTCATCTCTGGCCTGTTATGGTCGATAGGGAGACATATGTATGTGTTAGAAGCTGGTATATCCCGCTCTAAGTAAGAGGATCTGTCTGGCCTCAAACCAGGATACAGTCTGAGGATGTTTGGAGGTGAGTGGTGGTGAACACTGAGTGCAGAAGGAATGTGAGGCAGTGTGGACCACAGGACTGTTGCTCAGTGCTGTGCAGAAACCTGCATTTGTTTTAAACAAGCTACCTGGCTTACTGGCAACTGTAGTAGCACACAGCTTTGAAATTATTCTTTATACTCCTTTTTATTGTTCTTTAAACCTTTCAAAAGGGGCTTTAGTACCTGCTTTTTCAAAAGCCACGTTGAAGGTCTGCTTTCTGAAGTTTGTCACAATTTAGGATGTTGGTGAACCTCTCCTCATTAGACAAAAATAGCCAGTGTGTGATCTTTCATTCTTCAATACCTGCTTGTTTGAAACTCTCAAGCACTCACTACAGAAATATCCATCTTGTTTTAATATATCTTTCTCCATGCTAATGTGCTTGTTACTGTTCCTCTCCCAAAGGCTGTGGCTGCTACAGCTCAGCAACAGTCTAGGTTTTATACATGATTGTCATTGGCTTTATGGCAGACAGTTTAATTAGCCTTTATCTTTTGCTTTGGAAGAGTGAGCCCAGGGTTGGCCTATTAGTACCATGAAGAGCTCTCATGCAGCAGTATTCATTGCCTGCAGTATGACACACAGTCATAAGCATCCCTGAGAATTAGGACAGCAGACTTACTGCACATGAAGAATACTTAGGTATTTAGGTAGTGTTTGTGCTTTGCATGTATACAGACTTACCAATCTATGTTATTAGTTTCAGTCTTCTTGATCTTTGCTGTTTCTGAAAGATGGCAGCAAAAGAGAAACCTGATAGCAACTGGCTTGTAGAGATAGTCTTTATTACAAACAAGTAGGAGAGTGTAGTAAGGACTTGTTACTATCAAAATCCAGATAACAGTGACTCTTCATTAGATCCATCCAAGGGATGAAAGAAGTGCTCAGGGAGGTGTGTTTACTTCTGTGGGGGAAGCAGCATAAACACCTCACTAACTATACATGCCATGCAACATTAAGAATTAAAATGAGAACTGTTTTTCTCTGGTGACTTGGTATAAAGCACATAAACAGCAGATTTAAGGTAACAAGGGGATACTTACACATCAGGTAAATAACAACTTGTTGACATAAATGAAATAGATCTGTTTTGATTAAAGGGCACATACCTCTAGCTCTAATTCTTACTTTATACATATTTTACAGACAAAAATTACAGTAGGAAAAATCCATGTGTAAACACTCAGAATTGGGACATGCCAAGATTACATTTATCAGTGCAGCTTTAATTTATGCCTGTTGTGTGTGTGTCAAAACAGTCCTTCACTGTAAGGACATGCACTGGTATATCCACATGACAGCAATGTCTTGTGGGATAGAGCACACCCGTTTACTCTTACTTTTATTTTTTAGAGATCTAACAATGCATAGTGCTTTTTATGTTCAAAATGCCACTTTCAGGCTATGTTAGTGGTGAATTGTCAGTGCTTCTGAACAATGAATCTGAAGGTCTCATACCAAGCACTGGAAGAAGTATGAACACTGAGTGACTGATTTTTGAACACTGTTTTAAACGACTTAACTATAGTGACAACAAAAATACATGTATCAGGAGCATAACATCTGTGAGCCAGTAATCAGCGCTTTCAACTGATAAAATCTAAGGCATTTCCATTCTGTGAAATTTTGTGTGTCAAAGTTTTATAATTTTACCAAATCTGGATGAAGTACCATGGAGATGGGGAAAAATAAAGAGCCAACCTGCTGAGCCAAGTTTCAAATCTCCACTCCAAAATCCAGTGCAAAAAGAGCTCAAGAAAAGATTGCCAAAAATGTTTTTTGAGGTGCTATGTTTTCCCTCAGCTAACTCATTTCCAGGAATGTCTGAACCATTTTGGTTGAAACTGAAGAAATGTGTTCTCAACTCATGCAAGAAAAAATGGAATGCAAACAGTCAAAGCTCAGTAAAGTTGCAAGCAACTGAAAATTTTCTTATAATGGGAAACGTTGGGCAACTTTAATGATAGGCAATTCTACCAGCCCCACCTCTAACATATTTAATCCTCCATGGTATTAATTTGCACTGAAAAATAATCCATTAGCTTTGGTGGAAATCCTACATAAGAAGTTAAATTGGCAGTTGGCAGGGTTTCCTCATGGGCTGCAGCAGCTCCAGCATTGACTTCAACAGGTCAGGTCTTTGGTTGGTGGCTGACAGGCGATGAGTGAAGTGCCATCTCCAGCAGCACAGGAGAGCACTATATCACTCCTGCATGTGTGCCAGGGATGTGTTGAAGAAGGCAACAGCCTTTGCAGAAGATGAAAAAAGGGCCACCACAGCCTGCAGGGCCTCTGGAGGCATTGCAGGTTAGAAGGCTGTGTGCCTCCAGGCACTGGTGTTTGGCAGGACTCTTCTTCCCCACCCTTAGCCTCCTCAGAGGGGTAATTTGGTGTGTGTGTACACTTCAACAGTATTGGCACAGTCCACACAAGCAGCGCAGTCTGTAACACGCATGGGATGTGAACCAGGATTGGTTTGGGCCACATACTGGGACTTCTCCAGTGTCCGTGGAATGTGAAGCTGGGCTTCTTCACTGCCATATCTGCCACCCCTTCATCCTGCTGAGAGCCAGTGTGGGCAATGGTGTTTCTGAAAAGCAGTATTTTTAGGCAAAATCCTCTTGTCTTTAAGAACAACCACAGGAAATTGGTATGGAAAAAAAAAAACCAAACCAAATAGCTCAGAGTGCAGCTGTGTACTGCTGTCTGAGTCCCCTTTAGCTTAGGTAATGGGCAACAACAACCTGTGTCCAGGCACCATCCAAAGATCACGGTGGGCAAAAGCCAGAACCAGTCTCATTGTTGAAGTCACACTTGAGTCAGGAAACATGGAGAAAGACACTCTGGCCTCCTGAAAGCCTCCAAGGGAGGGTGTGAAACTATGTAAAATCTGGGGAAAATGACCAGTCCTTCTGCAAAATAAGAGTGGGTGATAGGTGCATCCAGAAGTGGTCTGTGGTGTTTTGGATATTCTGATGTCAGCCAGTGAAAAAACACTTGTTACCTTCTCCTCTTTTTAGGTGACTCAGAGCTGCTGAGAAATGCTGAGCCCATTTAAGACTAGCAATGAGTGTTGTTTTAATAGATTTGTAAATTGGAGGAGCTGAGCAGAAGCAGGCAATGTTGCAAGTCATACTTGAGATCTTTCCCTGCGTGGAAGTCTTTCCCTCCTTCTGTGTAAAACACACACTCTCTTATTTGAGTCTGCCTCAAGAACTGGAGCTGCAGGGAGTACACTTCTTGTTGGGCTGTTTCTCATTCACTGAAGGGATGATCCGTCTGCTGCGTGTTTTTTTGATTATAAGTTAAACCAAACTCTTTTGGAATCAGGTTTGAGTGCTGGGCAAAAGGCACCTTCACAAGCAGTTTTATTCCCCTCACTACCACAACTTTGTTTAAGCTTTTCCCCATTTCTTTTACTCTCACGGTGTTCCCAATTTTTGGGAGCCAAACAGCTTGAGAGCTGAAAGGGAAGTGTTGTCAGGAGGGTGATTAAAAAAGGGATTGATGCAGCTGGGAGCCAGGGTTCAGTCACCTCTCTGGGCCTCCGCGTTAGTGTTATGTCAGACACAGTAGCTTTACCATGCGCGGCAAGTTTATGTGTTTTTTATTGTCGTGGGCTGCCAGAAAATGTTGACCCTGAAATAGCTGCACTCTGTGAGCAGTCAGCGGTGGAGGGCAGTGCGCTCTGCAAACTGTTTACACTCCCTCTTTAATTTGTCACTTACGGTTCATATCTTTTCACATTTACATTTTAAAATTAGTTCAGTGTGCCCTAAGCTTAATTTCCAGAATCCACACTGAAAACTTCCCAACTTTACAAGTATTAACAAAAATTCTAAACCCCCTCACTTAATTTATGTTCAATATGCAGAACAACATAAAACTATGAAAAGGATTCACAATTTTATAAGAATATGGGTTTGGGGAGAGATTAGCTTTTGGGGCTCATATGCAACATGGAACAATTTTGTCTACTTCAAAAAGGATACTTGAAAGTGAAATTTGGTTCAAAATATATAAGAAAAAAAGAGGAAGAAGATGATTTTGGCATAAACCCTAATCTGGTCAAAATAAAATGGTTTCTCTAACATAAATTCCATTAAAAGTAAAGCCAGACTCAGCAAATACTTGAGATCTCCCATATGGACTGAAGAATAGTTTTACGCTGGAGCACAATGGAGATTTTTGGAGTGCTTTTGAGACTGCTCCTGTTTTGGAAGCCTTTTTATGTCTTATTTGAATGACGATTTAGACTGTATATAGCAAAATGCAATGTTAGCGTATCTGGAACATCAGCATAAAGGCTGTATGTTAGAAGAATGTTTCTTTTTTTAAGAGAATAAAACATTCCTACACAGTGCCATTTTTTTCCCTTTAATTCTTGTGTCAGTTTTGAAGACCGGCTCTCTGTGGCCACACGAGTGAGGCAGGGTTCTTAGAGGATGGTTCAGTGGCTGACACATTTGAACATGGATCCTTCACATCTGTCATCTGCCTCTGATGTCTTTGTGACATTCATGCATTTGAAAATCCTTTTAAGCAGATATCCAGACTTACTGATACCGCTGGAAATTTGCTACTTCTTTCTCTTAGCCTCAATTCCTCTTATGTGAAATACGAATAGTGGCACTTCACCTATGTCTTTAAGGTATATTCACATCCAAGGCGTATTACAATGTGAGTTAGAAAGCTTCAGTTTCCATTGATAAATGGAAACACCTTTATATTTTTTTTAAATGGATTTCGCATTTGTCCATCCTGAAGATGGGAATAAATGGGCTATTCTTTTCTATTCTGTTAGCTTTGAGTTCACCTTGCTGATCTATATTCCTGTGTCAGAACATCTGTGCTCTCTTAGGCTCCAGATCTCAACTGCTTCAACTGCTTGAAGACATCGCAGGAGGTAAAGGTGGCTTGTAGAAGTGAGCCTCTAATTAGTCAAACCCTTACTCAGAGTTAAAATGCCTGGTGCTGCTTTCAGAGGATGACAAGTACCAGGCTCTTGTACTTCTTGCTTAGAAGCTTTATCCTAAAACAGTCCAAAGAGACTAAAACCAGACAAAATAGATTCTGAAAAGATGAAAATCTTAGATGGATAGATTTTTTTTCATATTTATTCAGTATCACTGACTGTTGAGTGACTGCAATCAGGCGTGCATGCTTTTGTCAACTGTATATTTGCTGCCTTTAGGAAGTGAAATGGCCACTTTTGTGCTACTGAGAGGAGGAAGCTTTACAGCCAGTGTGGTTGCCTCTGTGCACGTGTGTCTTGAGGGATGGGGAAGGCAGCCATCCTTAACCAAACATTTGCAACCTGCTGTTTTAGCTGAAATAGGAAAACCAGCTTGACAAGAACGAACTGCTTCGCCAAGCGACATTCAGGGGAGGTTGGTGGGATCTTAAACAAATCTCCTTAAGCAAGCATGAAAACAAGCTATTTAGTGCTCATTAATGTCTCAGGTTAAACTCTTGAATAATTTGTCATGGTTAGGCTCTTTTGGTTTCATTGGTGTTTTTCTAGTGACTAACGAGATGACAGCTACACATGCTCCTTGGTATGCCACTGTTCACAATAGGGTTTAAAGTTGTGTATTTGTTATTGATGTCATTAAAGTGATGGATTTGAGCTTGGTTTCTGAGGCAGCCGACCGGGTGGTTAAGACTAATTTCTAGCAATGGTTTTGGAGGTTGAAACCAAAGTGTGTATAAAAGGAAATGTTTCTTCTTTTAAGCAAATAATTTGAACCCAGATGAAGGAAATTTAAGCAAGTGGGCATCAACTCTGAGTTAATTTTGACATAGTTGTCTGGAAATCATCACCAATTAAAATATTTTTATGAGCTCGAATGTAGTATTGTCTTTTGGTGCTTGTTTAACCCCAGCCTTCAGACTGCTAGCCAGAATGTATGACTGAACTCATAGCCATCTGGATCTGCAGGGAAGGCATATGCCTTAGTGGTGGTTTGGCCCTGGCTGGGGGCCAAAGCCACTCTGTCACTCCCCTTCTTAGATGGACAGGGGAGAGGGGAAAGGATATAAGAAAAGCCAGTAACAAGACAGAAGCAATTTAATGATAATGATAAGCACAAGCGAAATGCCATGCATGGAAGCAAAAGCATCTCTACTTCCCATCAGCACACGGTGGTCGGTGACTCCCAGGAATCAGGGTTCTACACGTAGTGGTTTCTCTGGAGGACAGACACCATGGACGAATATACCCCCACTTCCTTCTTTCACTTAGTTTATATGTCTGAGCTGAAGTCGTATGGCATGGAATACCCATTTGTCCAGTTTGGGTCAGCTGGCTTGGCTGTGTCCCTTCCCAAGATCTTTCCCACCCCTCAGCATATTCTTGGGGCAGGGAAGTGTTGGGAAAGCGCAGCCTGGATGCTTGTTTAGAAGTACCAAAACACTGATGTGTTATCAACACTCAGCTACAGCAAAACACAACACTATAAAGATGCATTGAGGAGAATTAACTCCAGCTCAGCCAAACCCAGTACAGCCTTGTCAACCCTCACTTTGTCAGGGCAATGCCATTCCCCTATCTGAACTACAAAAATAAATAGAATCAGACAGATCGCTTGCACCTGTTGAGATATGCAGCTCATTTGAAAAGTGAATCTCACCAAATAAGTTTGTTATTTTCAGGGAACAATTGCTAATATAAAAGACAGACAGCTTATTTGTATCTATCTCTGTAGTAAGGGAACATTTCTCTATCACTGGGACTCCTGCAAAAGTCCTGCAGAAGTCACTGTGATTCTTGGATGTACAAAGAGGACGGAAGCAGCCTGTGAATCCTAGTTCTTAATAAAATTTAATCCCTTGGGTTGTTATAACTAGTTTCTTTCATGTGTTCCCTTAGACTGAGCAGCTAGTGTGATGGTTCCTTAATTTGTACACACAGGTTTCACACCTGCACATAAAGAAAACCTTTGATGCCAAATGCTTGATGAAATAACAAGAGGAGTATGTGCAGAATTAAAAGGATTCACACCATGCTCAAATATTTTTATTGCTTTTTAGACTGCACATCTAAAATAATAATGAATATACTGCCTGATGGGAGGAGCAGTGTTTGCATTGTGAATTTGGCCTTTTCATGTCTCCTTTTCGTTTTTTTTTTTTTTTTTTTTTCTGTTTTTGGTGTTTCGTTTTTTTTTAACATTGTAAATAGAATTAAAATGTTGAAGTCTTGAGTGTAAATATGGGTTGCTGTGTTTACAACCAGTCTCACTTATTTGGTGAGACAGACTTTTAACATTTAAATTTTTCTTATTGGTGTTTTTTGGGTTTTTTTGCATTTTCTTTTATTAAGTTATATGCCTATGTATGCATATATATAATGCACACATATACATAATGGTACTGTGTGCTTCTGACACAATTTTTTATTTCCATTCCATATTTATCATCATTTGATTGTTGTGCGGTAGTGTACTTCTGTTATTCAGGCTTCTAACACTGTAGACAGATGCTCAAATATTTCAACACAAACAAAACTGTTTATATTTAACTTACAGAATCATTATACCTTTGGTATGTATCTGTGGAATTTGCCCTACTGTGAAGTGTTAACACTAGGACTGTACACCACTTCAGCCTGAAAGAAGGTAGACCTGCGATTGCACTTAATTTCAGCCTCCAGTTGAGTCCATACTGAGGTTTCAGGGCTTAGACACATGATCAAGTTACAGGGGACGTCTGTGTTTCCACATGTCAGATGAGCCACAGCAGCTGCCCAGTAGGTGTTCTTGGCCCTCCATAAGTATAAGTTGATTTGATTTAGCTTAGCCCTCAATAAAAGAGACTTAAGATAAGTAGAATCACTGCACACTCTGGCACAGAAGGAAAGCACATGCGCAGATGGTTATTATTCAGGTCCCTAGACACTGTAACCATTCCACCCCAGCAACTGGCTCTGTGTCTGTACGATCCTGTATTTGCAATAGTTAATTTTTACATCAGCATTTGTGTTCCCTCTTAAAAATTAAAAAATGTCGAATCCCTTAACGTAGCTGGATTAGAGACAAGGAACTACTTGTTCCTTACAAGAGAAACAAAGAACCACTGGAGAGAGTCCAGTGGAGGGCTACAAAGATGAGAAAGATGATGAGGGAAATTAAGCATCTCACTTATGATAAATGCTGAGATACCTGAGGCTGCTTATCCTTGAGAAGAGAACTGAGAGGGGATCGTCTCAATGCTTATAAATATCTAAAGGGCAGGGGTCAAGAAGATGGAGCCAAACTTTTTCCAGTGGTACCCAGTGATAGGACAAGGGGCAATGAGCACAAACTGGAACACAGGAAGTGTTTCACTGTAACATTGGAACATGAGGAAATAGTTCTTTTGTTGAGGGTGGCAAGCACTGAAACAGACTACCCATAAAGGTTGTGGAGTCTCCTTCTCTGGGGGTCTTCAAAACCTGCCTGAACACGATCCTGTGCAACCTGCTTTGGGTGAACCTTCTTTAGCAGGGGTGTTGATCTAGATGGTTTCCAGAGGTCCCTTCCAACTGCTGCCATTCTGTGACTCTGTTAACTTGCATAGAAAGAGTTTGCCAGTTCTCTCTCATCCCCACAGTCATTGTTACTTACAGGAGAATGGAATTTTGATGAACTCATTCAAAACAGAAACTATTTTATTTCTTAGCCTGGTTGGGAGGATACTTCTTTGGAGGGAATTTGACAGGTATTTCAGGCCCTAAATTTGACTTCTCACATAGTCTGGATATGGAAAAATAGCTTTCGTTTACCTTGAACTCCATAATTCCCACAGTCTATAATATTTCCATATATATATATACAACCAAGAGCTGATTTAAGAAATTTGATTTCGAAGTCCCTTGTGTCCTCCTTTGCTTGCCAAGTAGGATGAAGTTGCATCACTTCTCTGGGACATAGGCAAGTGGCATGGTAGTGAGCTCCGTGCAAGAAAGCGAGACTGCACCGTGGGCAGAATGTAAGCCTGGCTTAGTAAGTCACAGCTTCGCATAGCTCATGACTTTCAATGTGAATGATAACTCATTCAGTCATTTCAGCTCAGAGTAAGTGTCTATACTTGTGCCTCTGGATTTATCACAACATGTCCTTAGTCTATTCTTCCTTAACATGTTCTGGCCCTCCTTGACAAGGGATTTGAAGAAGTAGCGAGTTTGGGTTTTAAACTTTCTGCAGCCCCTTTGAACAAGTAGGATTTCCAGTTCTTTAACTTGTAATGCTCTGGGTCATTCCTCTACTCTGTATATGCAGTGGCCTAGCAAGTGTTTTCTATTCCTCTATTAACCTTTTGGTGTCCCTAATAACACTTGATTCTTATTATATATAAATGCAGGCTCTCCATGAATGTTCATAAACATGCATGTCCATGGGGAAGCTTTCATTTTCTTCCTGTGGATTAAGATAACAATTTTTTAAGGGAGGAAAAGAAAAGAAGGTATTTCTCTTCCTTCATAAGCTTAGGTGGACTTTACATTCACCATTTCTTAGGGCCATGTCCACTGGGGGAAGCTGATAGTGCAATGTTCTGCAAATACAGTAGGGAAGGTGGAGGCTTCTGGTGTAAATACCTTAGCCTCCTTGCAGGTCTCCAGGGAGTACATTTGTGAGCCTCATAGATCAGTGTGACAATAAATCCTTGCTGGGGATGGCACACCACTTTGCCTTGCACATCCTCTAGTAGGTGGAATCCCAGGGGCTGGAGAACCTGAGGGCTCCTTGGGTGACCTCTTCCAGCCACAGCTGTGCTGTCTAAGAAGGATGCCTTTCTCAAGTGGTCCTCTAATCAGCATCAGTCAAAATAAGTTGACTTAGCAGAGCCCTGCTTCAAATCGGCAGTAGCTGTGATGAGTGATTAACAGCAGAGAGAGGCCAAGTAATAACCTGTGTCAGCTGGCACAGTTGCAACCTGAAGAGGCCCCATGAACACAGCCTTGATTGTGTCAGGCTTGGGTACCCACCATGCTGAAGGTATGTCCAAACTTTGTGTTGAATAGTAGGGTCTGCAAGTGGACAGTGACCAGGTTGCAATTAAACGTTTTGCTGAGGTAGACGTACATTTTGGGAATGGAACGTGAGCCCTAGAAAAGTTAGTTCCCATTAGCTGAGTGCCTAAGTAAGAATTATTTTAAAAAGTGTTATTTTAAAATTTATGGCTTCTTAGACAAAAAAATTGTTAGTCTGAGTAAGCTCTACTACAGTGTCAGAAAACCTGAAAACAGAGGCTTCTTCTGGAAATACTGACAAGGTACCAGCCATAAACCTGCTGCTGCAAGACCTAGTTGGTCATTTCTTCCCTAAGGGGGAAAAAATAATTGAGATCTGTTAGAGGGTAGAAAGCCTCTAGGCTGTTTTAATCTGGAATTCTGCAGCCTGACATTAATGAGAAAACTTTTTTTTTTGGCTGTGGCCAATTCATTTCTGCATTACAGACAGTAATAAAAGTTGTTTGTGAAAGTTTTGGCTCCATGTATTTCTAAATGCAAGGCACCAGAGCAGTCACTGTGAAATTCCGTTTAACTTTGGCTCACAGTATTGCAATGACTTTTTGTTATCTTTTGTAATTAAGAACTTACTTTTCTGTCATTTCTCCATGCTGCCCATATAAATATTTCTGAAATGGAGCCTCTTGCAGTTGCTGACCTCATATTTTGTTAGTGACAGTGAACACATGGAAGTAATTTGGGATGCCAGGTGTGTGCTACTGTTCAGCACTTCCCTCCTGTTCACTGAAATGCTGGGGTAGAAAAGCCCAGGTAGAAAATAAAACCTGTGGAAATGGTAAATTCTCTCCTTTTTCAACTGTGTTAATTGTTAAGTACACCAGCACAAGCAGTCCATGTCTCTGCTGCTCCACATATTGTTTGGTGTACAAGCATAGAGTAAATGGTACCTGGTATAGCCAACAAATAAATAATTTCTCCAGCATCCCAAAATGCATGTACAGTAAATGTGAAGAGAAGGAGGGAAAAATAAGATGAGTGGGAGACTTCAAAGAGGAAATGTTTGCTAGTCTCTGTTGGTTTATTTTCTGGAGGAAGCCACCAGAAAAGAAAAAAAGGGAACAAAAAGGCATATTAGATTTGTAAAGGATCAAACGTGGAAAAAACAGGTAAAGAAATATTTGAATACTATTTATTTGAGCTGCTGGCTGATAAATTGTTTCCCTCTTAGTTTCTTCATTAAAAGGCAAACAGCCAGCATGTTTTGAATTACTATATTGATAACATTGATATAAGTTCAATTATTGTTGAGGCCTGATAATGAACTCTGAGCAGTGCTGATGGGAAGGGAATGATGTCTTGTGAGACCACAATTTTGAGATCAACTAATGAGATGTCTCATGAAATTGCTTTTTCTGGTGTTGGCAATTTCTTGTAGACCTTAGCATGGGGCAAGTAGACCTCTTTCCCTGCTTGAGAGGATTTTGGTTTTCCAAAAGTACTACCCATTAATTTTGGAGTATTATGAGTAATGTGTTTGACACAATTTCTCCCCAGTCTGACACGGAAAAGTGTGTCCAGGGCTGCATATAGTAGTCAGGGAAACAGGAATCCAGTGCCTTCAAGTTATGGAGAAAAAAACTTCAGAGGTTCCATTTTAAAGAATTAGGATGAGTCAAAATCCCCATCATGATAAGGTACCAACAGTCTGTGCCATTTCTGAAAAGTCCAAGAGAACACTGGCATTTCCTGAAGTTTTGCCTTCAGGGAGTGGCATAAAACTAAGGTTGTTATCATTTGTGGTCAGAGATCTCATTGTACTTTCACCAGCACGTTAATGTTGGCCCATGAATGCCAGCCATTATAAACAGACATGTAGGAGTTTTCACTGCTGCTCCATGTGATCAGCACTTTTTTACGTGACTGCTGAGTTCCTGACTTTTGTGCAAAGTCTCCAAATGACCTAATATTATTCATTGGTGAGGACAGCAGTTCTTACTGGTCATTTGTAAATCACTGGTGCTTATTTTTATTGAAAAACTAAAATTTAATTCCATTAGGCATTCAATGGTACTGGCTGTTGAGCAGATTTGATCATGCTTGTCCACGTCAAGCTGGCAAGAAAGCATGCTAAAATATGTGACTTAAAATCTTCTCAAGGAAGAAGACATTTCAGCTAAATGATTTCAAAAGAGGGTTGAATCTTCATAAACCAGGTTGCTTCTTTCAACTTCCAGTTCAACTGTCAGAAAGCTAAATGAATTTGTAGAACGAATCAGTGTTTGAGTGCAGTTTTACTGTTGGTTTTTTGTTGGTTGGTTGGTTGGGGTTTCTTGTGTGGATGTGTCCTTATTTAAAACCTCAAAACCACCATGGGTAATTTCCCCAAGATTCACTTTAAGACATTTGTGGCATGTAGAGTGAAGAGTTGGTCCAGCTGGTCAAACCCTGGTACTCTTACACTTTGGAGCATTTTCCTTCTCTTTTCAGTGAAAAATGCAAAAGAAGCTGCTGCTCCTCTCCCCACCAAATCCAACGGCTAACTAGAATAGCTGTGTCAGCCCAAATCTTGTTTCTCTTGTAGTAAGTGGGAGTTTTGCCGTGAACTCAGAGGAGAATTGGATCTGGCCATTTCTGCTGGGTTTAACCTCTATATCCAACTGCCACACCTCGTTTGACAAGCAGTTCTTCTGCTATGGATCTGAGAGACCTCATCAACAATACAAAACTCAAAAATACTGTTTAACCACAATGATCACTACAGGAAATGTTGGCCCAAAATTTAGGCTTTGTTTTGGAAACAGAAGGTTTTGAAAGGAGAGAACATTGTTAAATCCGGCTGGGACAAAAATGTTTGTAGCTTTTTTTAGAGTGCCACAGAAAGACAATGCTGTCACTGATGTCTTCAGTAATTCTTTGCTTCAGTATTTCTTCACTTTGCATTTTGCTCAGGCATGGGACCTAGAAAATGCAACCAGATAAGCTTGGTTGCATTAGTAAGGGAAGCTTTGATAATGGTTATTACACTTTCACACTTTTATTGGGGGTATAATTTGTTTGTACTGAGATGTATCTATGCCATAGCTAGGAGAGAGATCTTTCAGTACCATGCTTCTCAGACATGAAATGGGAAAAGATTCCCCCCAAGCTTAGAAGGTAAAGGAATAAAACATGGGAGAGAATGAGAGAGGAGGCTACCTTATATATAGCACCATCAGGACATGAGCAAAAAATCTCTGCCCTGTAGCAGAGCATCCCATGCTGTCATGCTTGCAGAAACCTAAGGTGGTAGAGATGCAAGACTGAAGAACTGCAAACTGGATTTTACTATTTACATTACCATAATTTTTCTGTAGCATAATGTTGAAATTGCTACTAGAAAAAGGTTATAAACATATTTCCTGCTCAGTTTTCTCACTGCTCAGGCCACACACATGTGGAGTGTATCATTAACTATTGCACAGTTCCCATGCCTGGCAGAGGAAAGTTCTCGTTCAGTAGCCTCTAGCTGCACCAAAATTTGCAAACCATCAAGAAAACAACTCTGTGCACCATCTGTTTGTGCCCTGTGGTTTGCTGCAAGTATATACTTGATTTCTGATTTGATCTCTTAGTCCTCGTCATTTTTTTCTTTAAATTTTAATTTTCGATCTGAAGAATATGAAGAATATGAAAAATTCCCCAATCCTGTGGCAAAACTTGTTCCCCTTCCCTCACCTTTTTGCTAATGGGAATTATTTTTCTAACACCATAGGCAGATTGGCACACTAAAAGTATGTGTATGCTTTCTTCTGATTTAATTGAATTTGCTGGTCTAAAATGTGCTGTTCGCTAATTCAAGAAGCTATCTACTGTAACTAATATCAGACACAGTTACTAAACACCTCCCCTTCCTCCTGCCCCCCGCTGCCAACCTAACCCAACAAAAAAACAGATTGCATTTTGATTCAAAAGGAGTATTTCTATACTTTAAGGGTGGTCTCTCTTCTCCCTTTAAATTTTCCTTCAATTACTGTGTGTCTTGGTTAACAACCCTGGTTTTACAGTATTCCTGTAGTTTACATTCAAAATTGGATAGCTGATGCTTTAATACGCATTTTATTCTTTTCAGTCAAAGCAGTTTCATTTTGCCTGGATTTTTACCCATTGTTGATTGAAAGATTGGAATTTTTACACTGTGATCAATCTAGTTGGAGGGAAAGATCAGCAGCCCAGGGTGGCTCTGAAAAAAGTTCTCAGCAAAGCCTCCTCATTGTGCTCATAGCATAACCCACACTGAAATTTAAAGCTGTGTTTCAATTTCCTTCTACTTAATGTGTGGCACACATTTGTCCTTAAGTTCTGCCAAATGTGGGAGGTAAAACAATTGTGTAGGAAACCTCAGCAAGGGGAGAAGTTTCCCTCTGTAGAGATCTCGTTGATGTTCTGCAGCTCCATGTTTTGGAAGCTTCAGTAACAGTTTTGCTGTCTGCCAACTGAAGGGAATTAATGCAGCAGTTAGAGGCAAGCCTTATGCAATGCGACAGGTGCTAATCTTCCAGGAAATTCATCCTACATCCCACCCATTAAGGGAATTTTATGTAAAAATGGTTTAATGTCTCTTTAAAGGTGTCAGCAAGCATGTGAGGACCACACAGCTTGGGTTCCACTGAAAGTAATGGAGTGAAATTGTCTGCATAATTATTTTAGTTGGATTGAGAATCTGCAGTCCTCTATTGCTTCAGGAAATAAACCTCTGTTAAAACCATATGGCAGTATTCTCAAAAGAGACGTGATTACAGGGCCACTTCTCTTTCACATCTCCAGGCAGAGTTAGAGAAAGTTGTTATGTTTGTGCATAATTAATTCTTCATTTTCCTTGTGAGCAGACACAGAAATGTCATTTGTTAGCATGCTTGAGGGTGCTGGTATGTTTGTTTGTGGACACATGTAAGATTGCTTTTTGGTGTAGTGAAGCAGCAAAAAATGGTGCTGCCTCTGACCAAAATTAGAAATACATAAGGAATGTACCATTATGTGTAGCAAAACTGCATAATGGAGAAACTCATCAGAATGAGTTTTACTTAAGTTCAGGGTAAGCAGCCAGTGCTGGTAGAAACTACAGCCAGTGGAAATGATGTTACCTTACTTTAAATGAGGCCACTTAACTTACAGGCACACACAAAATACCAAGGATGGGTTTTAATTACAGTGCACCTCATCCTTCTTCATGGCACCTCCTGCTACTTTTACAAGGGACTGTGGGGTTACCCTGATCTGATGCAATGGGATTGACATGGACAGAGAATGGCTTCTGGTGCTCAGAATACCTGAGCAGCCATCAGGAGCTGAGTACCCATCCCTGCCTGAGGGGCTCAGGGAGCTGCTGCTTACAGGAGAAGGCCTTTGACAGTTTTTTTGTATCGATGTTTTTACGAAAGCAGAGAGGGAAACATCCAAAGACTGAATATGAAGGTGTGAAAACCACAGAGCTTGGTAGAGGTACAGTTGTGTTAATTGCCAAGTGTGTGAATCTTGACTTTCACTTTAAATTCAGTAGTCAAAATGCTCTCTTCATCAGTTTTATACCAGTGTGCATCCATTTGTTTTAGTGAAGGTATATGCCAGAATCAACAAGAAAGCAAGAAGCATTATCAAAACATTAGAAAACAGTAACATCAGCCATTCTCAAACATTATCAAAAAACTTATCAAAGAAAAGCAAAACAAGAAAAAACACTTTTTGCTTTCAAATCTGAGTGAAGCAAAGGATGTAAGTTACCACCACATCTACTGAGAGTGAGTGTTGGGAATGGATGTTCTGTTGAACTTGGAAAAAGTTTTGCATCTTTCTTTTGTGTTGCTGCCTTTATACTTACTTTAAATTAATTAAAACTGGTGAGTTTTATTTGTGATAATCCCAAGGCAATGCACCACTATGATATCCAATTTCTTCAGCATCACGAGTGTTGCTTGTTTTACGTTTCTTGGACAAAAGAGGAAGAGCATTTTGTGTTCTATTTTCCATCATACTTTGATAGAATGAAATCAGGGTTGGGCTTAAAGAAAAAGGCAACTCTTATATGTATGTGTTGCCCCCTAAAAAATGGTGTCGATGGCTTGAATGTGCTTTATTTTCTCTGTGGCAAAAAGGCAGCAGTAGGGCTGAAAGGTAGACTGCTCATCTTGTATCTGAAATTCCATAACCAAGAGATTTAAGTTTTGTCTTGCAGACACTGTAACTATTTCAGTGGAAGCAACTATATTATTCCTTAAAATGAGTCATATGACATTAAAAACAAAGCAAATAATAAAATTCAAATTCGTGCAAGCTGCAAAGAATTCAAGGCCAGGCTGTCTCCCACTGCAGATGATAGCAAAGCCTCTGTTCATGGCTCTAGGAAATGCTTTGGGCCCCATGCAATCCCATTTTTCCAATTGTAGGTTCATGCTTTTTTATCCTGTGAATTAAATGAGGATTTGCCACCCGCAAAATCAAACCCAATGAAAGAAATTTGCTTTAAATAGAATGAGCAATTGAGGTGATATTAATAGCACAGGGATGATGAGTATTTCCAGAATTTAAGTACTTCAATGTTATTTCTGCCTGGTTTAAGAGAGCAGAATGAAATATCCCCTGCACCCTTGCATTGTTGAGATGTTTTCCATTGGTGCACTGCAGTGGGTATCCAAAATTGATGACTCATCAAAATAATAATACAATAGTTAGAGATTACTCAAAGCATGTGTCAGTGAGGATCTAAGGTGTTTTAATGTCTTTCCAAGCTCTTCAAGCATATATATTTATACACACACACATATATACACAACTATGTATGTATTTGGGTAGGGCAGTTTGTATGTGCTTGTGTGCGTATTTGAAAGCTATCAACCTCACGGCTGCTCATTTGAACAACTTGTGATTTAGGCATTCACACTTTCTGTTTCTTTGCTTTCTCTTTTTTCTGGCTGAAATGGATTTCTGTTTAGCAGTGAAATAATGGAGTAGGTACAGCAAGATCAAATTAAAGCCTGTGAACTATAATTGTCTTTAAAAAATGAACTTGGGGAAGGATTGTGCTGCTCAAGGGACTGGTCATAAGGCAGAGAGGATTCCCTGTCTTGTATGCTACATCTTGTCCAGTGTCCAAAATTTAATGCACTCGGAGCAAGCTCGATGTGTGAGCAAGAGAGACTGCTGAATTCAGAAACACAAATCAGGTCCCGCTTGGATGAATCTTCTCTACTATGCCTTGAGGAGAAGCCCATTTTCTTTTAAAGCTGATACAAATGGAAGAAATAAAAGAGGTAATTGGGATTTCTGTGGGCTAAGTTCTCTGCAGAAGCAGCCACAGCAGTTGTAGGGGACTGCAGTAGCCCCAGCCTTTCTCAGACTTTCCCTGGACGTTTGTCAGCACAGTTTGCTGCACCATGAATGGCATCACCCACTGCTTGTCTTGGCTACCATCCAGCTCTGTCTTGCAGGCACATCCCCCCTCCCCCTTCCCACCTGCATTCCTGGGGATTTGTTACCTTCTGGTAGCCAAAAGCACAGGCAACTGGGGCAGGGGGTGAGATTTATTATCCAGGATTCTGTTTTCCTATTGTTTTTAAGTTCACAGGAGGCTTCCCGTTACTAAACAAACTTTACAACTGTCAGCAGAAGGGTCAGCCCCCTACCAGAATCCTTCAGAAAAATGCTGCATTTCTTACAGCCAAATGCAGTTGTCACTCACCTCCCTCCCCTCTGTCCTTCCTGGGGCTTTCCGTGCAATGCATTGCCCATGAGCAGGTCAAATTCCTGGCGTAGGCACTGAATTAACAACCTGCAAAGCCTGTAAGGACAGGCTTAACTTTGGCCAATGACTTGCATCTCATGCACTGGCAATGCTTTGCTCAGTTTTGGGCATCATGTAATTAAACAGCTGGTCTGGGGTAGAGGCAGTCAGCATTAGGGTTTGAGAGGGTTTAAAATAAGATGAATGTATGTAGGGCTGGAAGTTCTGTAGCAAAGATGAAATTTGTGGTTTTGTAGTTCACAGCAGAATGCGAATTTTCTTTATTTTCTCCACCAAAGGAAAACAATAAAAATTGAGTGGAGGTAGTTACGAGTGAAGCATTTGCAGAAACAAATACATAATGTAAATAATGAGGCTATCTTGTTGGAAAATCCCAACCCTTACTGCATTGAGGAGTATTCTACACTCTCATAGAAGACATAGGTTGTTCAAAACATTTGATTCTGAGCTTAGTGTGGTTTTTTTTTCCCAAGAAGTTTGTAATTTTGATGTCCCTTGTTCATAATTTCTTATAAATATGTTAAAGGTGGGTATCAAGAGGATGGGTCCAGACTCTTTTTTTTTTTTTGGTGCCCAACGACAGGGCAAGGGGCAGTGGGCACAAACCAGAACCCAGGAAGTTCCATCTGAACATGAAGAAAAAAATATTTCCTTTGAAGGTGGAACTGGAACAGGTGCTGGGCCAGGCTGCCCAGAGTGTTTTTTGAATCTCCTTCTCTGGAGATCTTCAAAGCTTGCCTGGACATGTTCCTGTGTAACTTAACTTCTACGTGAATCTCCTTTAGCAGGAGAGTTGGACTAGATGATCTCCAGAGCTTCCTTCCAACTCCTTCCATTCTGTGATTCTTCCTTTGGCATGGAGAAGAGCACATAGGTTTCGGCAGAAGAGGATAGCTGGGGCTACTCTCCATGGGACCATCTCTCTTCAGTTAATGAAGCCCACAAATAAGAAAGCAACAACCAAAACTAGTTGTGGACTAGTAACATGTTAGTGGTCTTCTGGACCTTCATCTGGGGATGCAGGAACACTCTAGTGTTCTCTTCTAGTTTTACTTTTTTTTGTGTCTTGCCTGAAAAGCTGTGAAACACAGAATCATGATTGCTAGGTTAATGGTGAAATATATCTTGCAATATCCACTGTGAGGCAAATAAATTACAGTTATTCTGAAGGTAGAGCCATAAGAAACTGGTGCAGAGTGGTTAAGCCCAGCATTTCCAAACTCAGGTTCCTTGTGGTCTGGAATACCTAAGCAGACACAGCCTGTGTTTCACTCTACCCTTTCATTGCAGCTGGAGATGCTAAACTCTTTGAGCATCAGTCCCACAGTTAGCATGAGCTGCCTGACTTGATGCACTCATGTTAAAAATATTGTGTACGTGACTTAACCAAGCACAGACATTCACTCAGTCCTACAACAGCAGAGCTAAAAGAAACCTCAGGCGACCTAATCCATTTCTTTTCCTCAGAGGAAGCATTATATATACTTAGATCATCACTGACATCTGTCCAAATACTTAAATCCTCTTGTACTGGGCCTTCCACTTATTACCAGGTCTGGTTTTTATTTTTTTTTCTTTTATACTTAAAAAGGAATTTGCTAATATCATACATTAATCTCTTAAATCTCCTTTCCTTCAAGTGAAGCCATCTTTTTCTTGTTCTCTTCTCAACTGACATGGAGATCAATTGATTACCATTTTCTTTAGAAAGCATTTTACTTTTATCTTGTCCTTTTCCACTCGCCTGTTTTCTAGACTAAACAAATGTATTTCCTTCAACTTTTCCATGTAGGTCATGCTTTCTAAATCTCTTATCATTCCTCTTGCTCTTTGGATTCTCTCTCATTTGTCTGTATCTTTCTCAGAGGGCGGTGTCCCAAACTAGATAAAGCAGTCCAGCTGATGTCTCACCACTCTCAACAGAGTTTAACAGTTACCTTCTATGTCTTCTATGCAACTGAACCATTAATCTTTCCCAGAACTGCATTTACTTTTCTTTTTTCTTTTTTTTTTTTTTAAGACAGAATCATATTACTGAGTCACATTCAACTTTCAGCTCCCTGCTACCCCCAGATCTTCCTTCACAGTGCTGCTGGCTAGTGAATTTGTCATCTTGCACTTGAGCATTCAATTCCTTTCTCCAAAATGTAGTACAATGCACTTCACTTTTATTGCATGCTATTTTACTAATGACATGGCAAATATCTCTTCTCCGATTTGCTAAGATCATTTTGAACTCTGACCCCTTGCTCCAAGGTCTGGAGGACACTTCCCTGTTGGATGTCGTCTCAAGATTTTATAATAGTGCTTTGTATTGTATCATCCAAGTTATTAAATAAAAATAAAAAGCATTATTTGGCTAAGGATGCATAAAATACCTTCCACTTCAATATCACTATCGATAGTCAGTGGACAACCTCGTAACACCAAACTCTTACCCATTCATCACCTCTGTCTGTATTTTTAACCTTTAAATGACACTTTCTTTCCCTCAAAGACTTGAAAGCAGGGGTTGATCCATCCCAGTTTCTACCTGAGACAGAAATGTCCCTCCTGGCACTGGCAGACAGAGATGGAGCATAACAAAAGAATAAAAACTGCAACTCATCTCCAGGGTTGTTGGCAGCATCTTTAGGCCAGTGTTTCTTCTCTAAGTCCAGATGCATCATTTATATGCTGCTTAAGGCTGTCCATCTACAGACACATGTAGGTGCTTGTACAAGTGCTCTGATTACACAGAAAATTGAATAATTTCTGTAATGTGAAAATAGTTCCAATAAACCTATTCACTGCCAACAGCACGAGACTTTTTTACACTCTTGAGTGTATAAATAAGAGCAAAGAATGTCACTAAGTATAATTTTTACTGGAGCAACCACCAAATCTTTATACCTTTCAGGAGGAATAATGGGAGGCATCCATCAAACTGTCATTACAAATTCGATGCCACAAACATAAGCTCATGCAGCCGCCAGGAATCTATAAACCTTTCAGAGGGATACGCCTGTTTTTGACATTCAAAATAAAAAATCTTCATAGATTTTCGTGGAAAACACTGATGGGCCAGCAGCTAAATGACATTTTTCAGCAGTCAGACTGACTCCACACAAACTGAATGGATGTCCAGTTTTAGAAGGACAGGTTAATTACTTTCTGTGCTGTGCCCAGGAACAAATAATAACTTGTTCTCTTTTACTTACTGAGTGGGAAAAGATGTTTGAGGGTGTTTGGGTGTTGGTTTTGGTTGTTTTTCTTTTCTTTCTTTCTTTTTTTTTTTTTTTAAAGGCTGCTACTGCCTGGGTTCTG
The DNA here is from genome assembly GCF_027791375.1 of Indicator indicator. NCBI lineage: Eukaryota > Metazoa > Chordata > Aves > Piciformes > Indicatoridae > Indicator > Indicator indicator. The sequence goes on from NC_072018.1 coordinate 19,399,373, forward strand.
CCTACATATAACCTGAGTGTAGGTGCCTTTTATGTAACAATAACTTGATACTACTCAAAATACTTGGCGCTTCAAGCAGGGGAGTGGAATGCAGTAAGAACACTTTAGCAGGTCTGAGGGTGAGTAAACTCCAGCAGTTTTGGAAGGCAAGGGTAGAGTTTTCAGATTATGTCTCTCCTTTACTTGGCATTCACAGACAATAAGAATACAAGGATTAACATAGTAGACTCCATTTATTACACTTGGGTGGATAAAGCAATTATCTGTCTATCATGGCTGTAGTAAATTGTGCAACAGCATTAACATGGGTGGATACATGGATAAATGCTACTCTGCCACAGAGGGTGCTGATACACAAGATAATCCTTCAAGTCAAACTTGTAAAGACTTTTCTTTTGGAGTATATATCATGTTACTCCCCTCCAGTGTAGATTGGAATGGCATCTTTTTTGTTTTTAACCACGTTTTCAGGTTTCTTTAGCCATATGAATTTTATTAGTAAGGTTATTTTAGAAATGTCCCATTTTAATGGAGTTTAAACAATAAGCTTAAAACCTGCTGCATGGATATAAACACAGTAGTCTTCTACTGCAGCAAAGCAATCTGTTGAAAGATAGAGTGCAAACATGCACATATCCATCTATTATTGCTTAACTGTTGTTTCTTCCATGCCTGAATTCCCATTGTAACCACAGAGTTCAGCCTGGAACACGCTCCTGGTTTTGGTGAAAAAAACCAAACCCAAAATAAGAATGCACTGTATTGATGTCTAGAGAGCAGAGCAGTGTGCAGCATCCTAGAACTCTGAGACTAGATTTGAACTAAGTGCCTTAAATCTGGTTTAATGGCTGTGTTTGCTTCACCACCTCTCTCCCCCACCTCCCCCCCCCTTTTTTTCTTTTTTCTTTTAAAGTAATCAGGTTTTGCAAGCGTTAAGAAAACTATCCCTTCCTGTAGGCTGGAGGGAGGCCAGTTCAAGGAGAATTTTTTTCTCTCCCACACTCTTGCCCTCTTCTTTTGCTATGATCTTTACTACCAATCACTTCAGCAAGCAACAGAAGTTGGTGGGCATTTATTGGATAGCTATCTTTGAAGGGGGAAAATGCCTTATTCCTCAAAGATACTACTGGATTAGTATGAGGATGATAAAGTCAGAATGAGGAGCTCTTGCACTTCTGTAGGACAACCCTTTCTCTTCCTCTTCCCCCTTCTGCTAAAAAAGGGGGAGGAGAAGCATAACAGATACCAGCATGCAGAGGGAATTAAGGCAGGGACCAAGACTTGCGTGACAGTCTCTGTTTATATGAGTTGTCTTTAATGTCTCCAAGCAGCGATGCTAGCAATGTTTAGCTGGTTTCCTGGCACACGTGCACACAAATTCCTTTATATTCATGAAGGATGGATAAAGGTGAAAGCAAAGCATTGTGGCACAAAGGAGTCCTACCTGCTCTCTGTCTGACCTGGATGGTTTGTGCTGATGTTCATGTGGGGTGTTTGCAGAACAAGCCTCAAGATCCAAGTCAGAACTCAAAAGCTTTTTGAAAAGAGAAATTAAAAATCCACAACACTACAGCAAGGTAAACCTTGATCATTTACTGGTGAGCTGAAGCCATACCACACCAGACGGACAGAGCAGAGTGGGTCCTGCAATGCTGCAATGAGTTGAAGGGTTGAAGGAAACTGGTGCAAAAGCAATCCCACTTGAGCCCCTTCCTCTGCTTGTCTTTTCTCTCAAAGCACCGTTTCATTCATTAAAGTTTTGCTGCTTTATCATCACTTTTCCCTGTGCAGACTTCCTGGCCCACTCAATCCCTGCCACATGCCCCCCATCAGTCCCTTGTCTGCCAAAGGAGCAGCCTGGAGCCTTGCTCTGAGCAGACATGTTTCACTTCTCTACATAGAGAAATTCTGAGAGTGAGAGGCTCCATTGCAGCTGTGTCTGTGTGCCGAGAAAGGCCGACCTCTGGGGTCTGTCTTTCAGCTGGATACATGCTTTACACAGACCCCAGCTGGATTTTAAAAAGCACCGAAAACACTTTATGTTCCCAAAGGCTTTGCAATGGTTAAGAGTCATTCCCATGGACGCAAAGGGACCACAGGTTACACACCCATGGATTATTTCCCCTCACCCTTTCTGCCCCTTCTTCCCTGCTGGAAGCTCTGGCTCTGTCCTGTGCCTAAGATGAGCTCAGCCAACATTTGCTTTTGCTCCCAGTAAGTCAGTGGGGAGATGACCATCGACACCAGAGGTGCTCCACAGGCTTGACCTCTACACAGAGGTTCAAACCCCCCCCGACTCTGCACACCCTGGGATGGAGACACAGCTCCTGGAAGATGGTAGCATAACTGGTTCCCCTGGGAGCTGTATAGGGGCCCTTTTGGAGCTATGCGCCAGTTTGCAGACCTTCACAAAAGCAGGGGGCAGGGAGGAGGAGCTCACTGGGATTTTGTCAGTGGGCCATGCTGGATCTGTTGTATGGAAACTGAGGCTATCCTCAGTGTATGTTCCTCTGTTTTTATTTCTATTTCTCTACAGTAGTTTCAGGTATAGGACGTACCTGCTTTGGGTAAAAATTACGTCTTTTTTAAGAAAAAAAGAAAAAGAGACAGTCTTGTTTTCTGCCTGTGTCTGAGTGACTCCTGTTGACACTAATGGGTCTCTGTGCACAGTTGGCAGAATAAGCTCTCTAGTCTAGTGCAAACTGGTGCCCTCAGCTATTTAAAGAACAAACATTTTTTTTCTCCATTGAGTGAATTAGCTGCAGTTACTGCACCTATGTAGCTCCTTGTTTTATGAACTATAAGAACCTTTCCTATGCACAGCCTATGGCCTAATTATGTAATTATGTCTCTTGGGTGGATTATATTTTTCTTCTCATAATTGTGTCTTTACCCAAGAGACTGGAAGGGTTCCAATCTTTCCCCTTTCTTGGGTAAAAATTGTTTGGCTCTTTTGTATTTAGGACCTTTTTTCATGAACTTTGGATTGGGTACGTTCAGTAGGACTACATGAGGGGAAGCCAGCCTGGGGATGATAGTTTGTCACAAAACAAGAGACACAAGAGGGACTCCTGTGGCTTGCTTCAGATTTTTTTTTTTTTTTTTTTTGTTCTTGCAGAAAGCTGATGTGCGTCTTCAGACTTTTGCTAATTTTTAGCTCTCTTATTTTTATCTCCAGTGCCTAGACTGACACTGCTTTGGAGCAACATCTTGTCTTGTTGTTGTCTGAAAGCTGTAACAGAATAATTAATGTTTTTGCTCATGCTGAATGCTCAGCATTATTCAATCCCTGCACAACAGCTGTTAGGAAGCCTTAGGCTCAGGTCTCAATGCCTTATCTGAATGTGACTCCCCTGTCTTCAGTTTTGCAAGCCTGTAGCTGAAATCACATTCAAGCCCATATCAGTCTCTTCCAGTTACAGCTGATCCGTAGGACCAAGTGGGATGAAATGCAGGAGGATGTCTAATGAGAATTTAAAGGAAATTTGTGATGAAAATCAGAGGACAGGTATCTTTGTTGTGGTGTGAAATAGTCTTCTACAGCATGTACACAGTGTGCTAGCATTAAAGGAGATATAATCAGTGTTTGTCTCAAAGACATATAATATTAGTAGGAAAAATGTGCCAGTTCTTTACACTTTTTTAAGCACTTCACTTTTGGAGAACAGTGGGAATAATCAAAACTTGTGTTCTTGGTCTCTGTTGTGCTTCTCTTGAAGTCAGGGAAAGCTTGGGATGTATAGGCTGTAAATTCGTAGCTTGTAAACTAGGTGATTATTATTCTTTCTGCTACTCCTTAGCCTGAAGGAAAGTCCCTTTTCCATTAAAGTTTTATTCTTTTTCAATCTCAACACTGAACCCAGAGCCATAGAAAGCCTTGATGACTGGGCTGGTGTTCAGAGGATTTTTATTTTGTTTGCCCTTTCCAGCTGTAGTCACTCCATGGAATGACTCTCCAAACTTCGCTGTCTGATGATAAGAACACTCCTGACATACACCAAACACAAGATGTGGTAGCATTTCATGTTGGGCTGTCAACCTCCATTCTGCTTGGGATATTCCAGCAAATATGTCCCCAGCAGGTGAAAGTTCACGTTCTTACTTTCATGATGTTTCTGCTTTCCCTTGGCACTTTGGAGAAGACACCTGACATCTTGTAAGGCAAATCAAAAAAGAGAGAACTGGGCAACAACTGAAAATAACAGACCCACTTGAGAGTGATAAAGGCATCTGTTGAAAATCTGGTAACCAGATCCCCTTGGTACCAGAAAGAAAAAACACACACACCCTGGTGGGTGGTGTACAAGGTACAAAGAAAGGGAGTCCCTGAGTGTCAGCATCTGGAGAGGCCACGTGTAGGATAATCTGATTAGTTTTCAGTTCCACACCCACAAGCTGAAAGATAAAAACAAAAGCGCACACCCCTCCTCCCTGAGGAGGTAAAAATCTTCAAGCATCAACACCACATTTACATTCTGCAAGTCAGCCTCTTCCATGGCCTGATTTACATCTTGACTTCTCCAGTGGAGTACTGGAAGTTCAGTGATGAGAGACAAGCTCATGTCCCTTTCCAGTTACCACATCCAGCAAACTCAAGATTGCCTTCCTTTGATCTGGAGACATTCTTTCATTTAGTTTAAACTGAACTGATTAAGCTGCAGATGAAGCTTCCTCACATCTTCTGCCACACCTGGGATGTGATAATTGAAGATTAGCTTCTATGGGCCATTTTAACATGTTCTGAGGCTGTGCTAGACTGACAGGCTAAGCAGCAGTGCAGGCGCCAACTGTTTGAGTGCAGTTTGCACTGACTCTGTTACACTCTCTTAATACTATTTTTTGGTTTGGTTGGGGTGGGTTAATGGCAATGCTTTCTGTCTTTAATACTTGGGTTGGTGTTTGGCTGGAAGTAGCTGAGTGGCTGTGAGAGATGAGAATTGCTCATCATTTTGGAGCTAATAATATCTATAATTTCTAATATCTAACATTCTGTACTATGGCAACAGACAATTCAGAACAGCTTTTATAGCTTCTGTCTATTAACTCTCAGTTTTTCTCATCTTTTCTCATCTCATACCTCTCTATCCTTACCTGTGACCTGATTGACTACAAAGTCCCCTGGGCCCCATTCTTGTTTAGTAACTCTGTGACACCCTCAGTCTGTTTGACTTCATTTTGTATCCAAGTCTGTCTATGTCAGTAACTATTTTGTCCCCCTCCAAGCCAAATCCGCTCCACAAAAAACATCTTTATAACAGAGTAACCAGCCCTAAATGTAGTGTTGCAGGCATTGGGATAGTTGCAACTTTATTTTATTCCTTTTTTCATGTAGGTTTTATATTTCTTCTTCATGTACTTGCTGCTGCAGCAGATCACAGATTCTGTCTGAGCTATCCACACTTGCTACCCTAATCTTTTTTCCTGAAATAAAATTACACTTCATGACCAAGACCAAGGAATACAGCTTTTCTTAGCACGCTCCCGTGGGATTGGGAATTTCTCTGTCAACAGACACATATATCAATGAGAGATGAAAAGCAGCTTGTGGAATGAGTTTTAAACATGTATCACATATTTTATTGCTGCTGCTTATGTGCTACTCGAAGGCCTTTTCAGAGTATTTTCAGCCCATACCTCATGGCTCCTCTGTACTTAATAGGATTTTTTTTTCCTGAACAGTAATCAGCACAAGGCATTTATTTAAGTTGCCTATACTTCTTTGTGAGCACTTCCTGAGTATGAAGTTTTTGTTGAATTTCCTGCTTGCTTTCAATGTGAGCATGTCTTAGCTTTTATCAAAGCTAACGTGTGAAGCTGTAATGTAATCTGGCTCACTGGGACATTTCACTGGGGGAGTGTGGCTTCTTCTGTGGGTCTCTTTGTCACAACATGACTTGTGTTACAACCCTAAATTTTAAATGTCCAGAAGGGGAAGGCAGGTCTGCCTTTGGCCCCTTGCTGGTTTCTGGGGACTTGCAGTTCAATTGATGCCTGGGGTCTTCCAGATGTGCATCTAGTTCTGTTTCCCTCCTCCCCCCCCCCCTTTTTTTTTTGTGGGGTGGGAGATGACAACACCCAAACCCACACATCTCTAGATCATTTCAGTTCAACCACATGTGGGAATCTTTCTTCTTATCCCCCCTTTACATCCTCTCCCTGCTTTTTCTTATTTCCGCCCCCCCCCCCCCCCCCGCCTGCACCAAAGTGCACTGCTATCCTGCTGAACTTTGTCTTCCTGTGATAGACTTGGTTCATTATAGTAATAATACATATATATAATTAGACTCTTTTCTAGCAAAGATGTTCACAGGCAGAGCGTGATGAAAACAAAGCTGAGGTTATTTGGTACAGGTTGGTGCAGGAGTGGTGACCTGTATAACAAGTGTTTGTTGAGTTATCTGAAGACAGTAAAAATAATTTGTGTACTGTTAGTGATTATTTAGCAAGAACTGCACTGTATGAACATAGAAGATGATTTTTCTGTGTGTGTGTGAAAGTAGTTTCTTCAGATTTAGCAGCCCCCATCTTGTACAAGCTGTAATTTCAGTTGAAAAGATAATCCTAAAAACTCCCAGGTTAGATGTTATCCTGTTAATTAAGCTGCCATTAAGAACTTCTTACAAGCCTACCAAAAATTGTTGCCCTTTTAAAGTGACTTATACCTCCTGAAGAGAGAAATAGCCATTCATGTCAGCTCAAACATAGCAGCACCTTCTCCTTAAGGAGAAGTCTCCTGCCTGCTCTGTGCAGGAGAAAAAATATACTTCAAAGTACAAAATAATGGACCAACTAATTAATTATTTTTAACTTGCTAGAGAATCACAGAATCACACAGAATTTTCTCCAATTAAATTCCATCCATTTTCTTCACATCTTCTAACCTGAATCCTTCACTTCTCTATCTAGAACCATAATTTTTCTGAATCTAATTAGAATTTAGCTGTCTAGTACTGACTTTGCCTGTATATCACATAGGCACTATGGTCCCAGCTAGATGATGTGAAGCCATGCACTTCAGTACTGTGGTGAGAGAGGTATCATTAAGCAGCATTTTTTAAAGGAATGGTAGTCTGATAGTTCAATCTCAAAATTCAGTGACCTTGTTTGTGCTTTTAAAATGAATTGACCAGTCCCAGAATTGGTACTCTGGCCCTAAGACTGATGGAACAGTCTAACAATGTCTGTAGAGCTGAACTCTTATAGCTTCCAGATAGTTCAAACTGCTGCTGGACAAGGTAGACTATCTCAAGCCACTGGAGATCAAACCTGGGTACAAACCCTACCAGAGAACCTTCTTACTGTAAAAAGCATAAAAATATCCTACCTAGTTATTCCTTGTGCCCCAGTACTGCTTACAGAGATGGAGGCACACATGGTTCTGGGTTGCAGTTAGGGGGTCTGGGCCCCCATTTCAGGTATGCTAGATGCTTTTTGTGTGACCTTGGTTGGTTACTTAGGGTGAGACTCATTCCATTTAACGTTGACTAATGGTGAGGCTGTCTAATTAAACTAGTCATGTGTACTCCCTCTCTGATCAGAGAAGGAAGAGAAAGCAAATTCAGAAGGTGAATCATCGTATTTTAAGACTGATGTCAGAAAGAAATGAGATGAATTACCCTCTGGAAGTAGCTACTTCTTCCCATTAACTGCAGGGGAAGTCTACATTAGAAGAGTTTACACTAGATGCCTGATTTATGAATGGTTGAAGTTAAGTAAAATTAGTCCTGACCTTAATTTCTATGCATGCCTGTTTCTCCATATGTTGGATGATAGAAATAGCACTTTCTGCACCTTGAATTCAAAGAAAATACTGGACAAGGAGCATCCTGTAACTACTTTGGAAAGAGATTAACTTAGGAACAAAAATACAACAATTAGAGAAACAAAGCCTTTACTCTTGAAACATCTCAATGACAGTATGAGCTGGTCCACATGGGGCATCCTGCTGCTTTCACTGTTTTCTGGGTTTAGATTTTGTCAACCAAGCACCTATAAATGAGTGTTCCTAGCACAGTCATATGGCAGGAAGGCAGCTTGTTTTGGGGGAGAAAATTAGGAGCACTGAGGAAGTCTGACCATGCAAGGAAGTGTGGGACCCAGTCTTGGCCAGCAGGTTTGAAGGTTTTCCTTGTGAAACTGCTCTCCTCAAATGACAGTGATTATTTACTTTTTTGAAAACTTCCTAGTGGAGTGGAAGCTAATGAGTAGCTGTGAGAGAGTTAAAGAAAAAAAAAAGAGAGAGGAAAAGCTTGCATTTTCATAGCAGAAATCCACAACATATAAACCAGACATGGAATAATTGTCCCACTTGATAACTTGTGCTTGTACATGAGACTTGCTTATGTAAAACAAAGTCTACCTCTTTACCTAGTGTAGTTAAAAGAGCAGAAGAAAAAAAAAAAAAAAAACAGGCAGCAACAAAAAAGACCTTGTGTGGGTGTCCTCGTGGGTGCTTATTTTGACCCAAATGACAACATTACACATCCGTATGTGCACAGTTCTACTCGATAAGGCTTTCGCCAGCACAACCATACCCAAAGCACAAATTCCCCCACCAATGTCACCGTTATTTGGGGTAGCTGAGATACCAGCAAGTCCACTAAATCTAACAACATGTCCTTAGAGTCCATTTTGGGGATTTTTTGGGGGTATGTTAAATTACTAAATCTTGTTATTAACACTTTTATTTTATGATTTGCTGTTTCCAGGGCACAGACAGAAGCTTGATGACTCTAAACCTAGTTTGTTCTCTGAACGCCTCAGTGATTTAGGGCGCATTCCTCATCCCAGTATGAGAGTAGGGGTCCCGACTCAGAGCCCACGGCCCTCTCTGAACTCTGCACCAAGTCCTTTTAATCCACAAGGACAGAGTCAGATTACAGGTAAGAGACAGAACCATAGGTTTGTCTTGCACAGGCAACAGTAGTAATTGCTTATGGATATTTGTGTCTCAACTGCAGTAAAAGAGGCTGTTACAGAGTGAGAGATGTGTTCCAAGGAAAGCTAGGTGGGAAGTGAATTTTTCTGTAGTGTTTGAAGCCGAAAATGTCGTTATTTTTTAAAATATCTTTTTGCTATAAATCAGAAATAATCTGAAATAGTCAAGAGGAGTAAACTGAGTAGGAATCTGGTGAAATTCTAACTGCCACACTGCTCTGCCTTCTCCTCCGTGTGTGCAGTAGTATGTATTACTGTGTAATAGAATGAATATTTTTATCCAGCCTTTTTATTTCGCACTTGTGTTGAGGGAAGTGGCCAGCATTTAATGGTCTTTCTGTCAGAATAATAATACAGTCTTCTCACGTGGTGGATTCCTTCCAGCACCAGTGCTGACCACTGTTACAGTAAATGAACTGGGTTGTGGAGAAATCTCCAAAGGTTGTTTCTGAGGGTTGTATGCAACATTTATGATTGCATGCTGAGAGACAGATCATTGTGCTGAGAGAAATCACAAAGTTCCATGTGTCCCAGACTACAAAACTGAAGTAAGATGTTTAATTGTGGCTGTGCCAGAAGCTTGCCCCAAAACTGAAGAGTACAAAATAAGCCAATTTTGTCATTTTTCTAAATTCAGAGTTGGTTAAATTTTTAAAGAGTTTCAAAATAACCTCCACTTAATTGTGGCTATTTCTAAACTCAAAATTTGTGCAGATATATTTGTGTCGCTCCAGGATGTGAAGAAGTATTGCTCCAACCAGTTCACTTGCTTAGAACTATTGGAAAACTTCACCTAGATACAAGATTGTCAACAAACCCCTTGTTTCAATTTACTAGACTGATTTCAAACTCACTTTTGCTGCTAGAATTGCATCTACACGAGGAGTCCTTTGCTGGTGTTACCAGTATTCCCTTACTGGTAAAGCACTCCTAGTACAGACATAGTCTTTGAGTCAACCTAGGAAGATTTCTGGTTTCATGTTTCAAGTGGTTTTGACATGATACCAGCTGAAACTCAGTGGTTTTAACAAAGTGTTGTGGCTTTCTTCTTCTTTCTTTTTCTTCCTTTTTAAGTTCAACTGGTTTATTAATTTGCAGTAAGAAAGAGAAGTAAGTGGGTTAATTTGAACCCAAAGCATTCAGAGAATTGAAATAAAAAATAATTCCCATTGTGACAAAGATCTCCCAGATGTAGAAGTCTAGTTTTAACTCCTGTGAAATTTTTATAATCTATTAAATATATTGATAGCACCCATTGCATGGTACCTGCTTGCTCACCAGCTTCCCAGAGCAGGACTTTTCCCCAGGCTTAGTGTTCTGCTCACTGGACATGTGAAGTCAGGGCTCCAGTGCATATCATTTTTTGGCTACGAACTGCCCAATATTTTTCCTAACCTACTGTTTCATATCTGCTGGTGTTTGGGGACATAGTTCCCAAGAAAGCAAGCAGAAAATCTGGGGCTATAATCAGCTTTTTTCCTTCTTCCTTGTGCTTCCATAGTTTACCTATTGTGCAACACTATATCTAGGAGAGAAGGAGGGTGAAATTCTTCTCGACCCCATCTGGTGATCAGCTTATGCCCTGAAGCACGAGAACTGAGATCCCCTTGTAATTTTCTTCCTAGCTAAGTGTAACCTCATATTCTGCTTTCATTCACATAAATGCCTCCTGTAGAAAATGTTGTGCTGGGTTTGATTAATAGAGTACTTCTCTGCCTCATTATGAGTAAGCAGCAGCATTTACAGATCTGGAAGGTGAAAACTTCAGATGAGCTTTAAATAATCTTGGCTGAAAACAAAGCTGTGTGGCATTCTCTGTCTTTTCTGCAAATTTAAGAGTCATCAGTTCAAAGCACTGGCTGGGACTTAATCATTGAGAGAAGGAAGATGTGGTGATGGTAGAGCTGAACCAAGGAAGGCAGGCTGACTTTCCCATCCATTGTGGATTATGTGCTTTTCTTCCTGGATGAATTCATGGTCACAGGATACTTTAGAATCTCAAATGGCTCTCATTTCCCTGAAAACAAAAAGGACTTGACTCCTTATTAAAGTTTATACAGCATAAGTAGTCTGATACAGAGTTTGCCATATTATTGCCTACCCTTGTCTCCTCGATTTAGAAAAGTCAAACATCCAGCCCTCAGAGGCTACTCCTTCACTTTCTGGTAGTCCTCCCATTTAATAAGGTGAATAGCATGAGTGTGTTACATTGGTGCAAGCGCTGTGAATTATGCTGGATTTCCAAAAGGGATTACAAGTCTGTAAAGCTCTGTGTGCTTTGGTGTTCCACCAAAGTGCTGGGATGCTTTTTGCAGACAGTCCCTCTGAGTTTTGCTGGGATGAATGGGTTCTTGTTGCCGTACAGGCATGCCAATGAGAGACAAAGCTGATGCTGAGATGAGGCACCTCTGATCACTGTTACGTAACTATGGGAAATTGCTAAATGTCCATGTGTTTGGTGCGGTAGTAGGGAATAAGCTGTTTGGGCTGTCCATCTCTGCCAGTTTCCTTGGTGTGATACTCAGTGTGAATTATCTACTGCCTTCTTAACAGGGTCACTAGGCTGGTATGGCTTAAGGATGTATTAAAAGAATGGACCCTTGTCTGAAAAACAAGGGTGTTTTTTATTACTTTTGTTAGAATTAACCAAGCATTCCTTTAGAAATACCTTTGTTTCTTAATGTTTTTAACTAGTAATACAGGGAAAATAATTAATTCCTAATAACTTTAACAGTAAATACTGGTTTCCTATGACAAAATCCATATTGTTGCTAGTAAGCACAAACTCTTACTGTTTCGTTCCACTTGAGGCCTTGCATAGCTATTGCATGATTAAACAGAAATAATATTTAAAGCCTGACTCGCCCACACCTGAACCTGAAAGAACTCAGCACTTTGAGCTTCACTCTTATATTTCTTTTCTCTGTCTAGGTTGTGTTTATTTTCTTCAAGTATCAGAGTACAAGTTTTACAAATCACACAGTCCCAAACCTACCCCAGGACCAGGCTGTGGCTGTACGAGGCACAGACTTGCCCTTATTCAACATGGCATTTTAACTAGGATTCTGCGAAAGCAACATCGAAAGGTCATTAAAAAACAAATCTTCCAATAAGCAAATGCCTTTGCTGAGGCAATGCAGATTCAATTTGAACCCTGTTTGCTGCCCATAAATCAGAAATTCTGTCTGTTAACATTTGGATACCAGTATATTTGCCTTTTTTTTTCCCTTCCCCACATGGCACTTGCACAGCTCACTCATGTATCCGATTACATTCCAGTTTAGACACTGAGCTGTTGCATCAGTGTTTCAGCATGAAAGGTGGAAAACTGCTGTTTCTCCACAATGCAACTGGTGAGGATTAGCTTCTTTTGTCCAAGAAAAGCCATGGGTGTAATGGCAGGAATGTGGTCTGCATGAGGATCCCAGCAACTGGGCTGTAGGAATTGTGAAGTGGTACTTAAGTGAGGTTTCATGCTCCATCACCACTGTGGCACCGTCTGATCTGTAAGCAATCTGTGACTTTCATCACTGAAATAGCAGTGCTCAAAAGCAGATCACATGACATGATTTTTTTTAAATTCCTTTTCCTCTTCCCCCCCTGCCTTGCACTTCAGGGACATTATGCTTATCTCTTATCATTTTTAGGGTTGTAGAAAGGAGATTTAAAGGCTTCAGAGCTGGCTTACCTGGAAGTTAGAGAAGGGACCCTTCTTCACTAGCAGGCAAGGACTGGTTTCAGGGACAGTGTAAACTTCAGTTTGCTGGGAAGAACCTTGGGCAGAAAGCACCTTTGACTCTCAGATTCAGGATATGGAATGTACCAGCTGCAAGCTATGGACTAGACGCTGCCCTTTTGCAGAGTCAGGATATGAAGCTGTGTAGCATCTGCCTCAGAGACCGGTGTCTGTATTCTAAGACCAGGTTTGAAGCAGAAACTGTAGCTATTACTAGATCAGCACTATGCAAGTGCCCTGTGAGGGGTTAGCTGTGTTTCACCTGGAATCTGCATCATTCTGAAGCACACACCACTTTGTAGATGGTGTGCATCAATCTGAAAGGACAAGACAAAGTACAAGGTTGGCTGGAGCAGATAATTTCAAAGTAGCCCAATAATAACAGCCACAAGACTCAGAAGATGAGGTGGCAGAATTGGGATTTCTGCTGCCATGGACACAAGGGTGGCTGCAGCCTGCTGTATTTTATGTAAATTGATTGAATCCTTCAGGCAACTGGAGAGTTGCCACTGAGAGCCTCCATTTGGTAAAGCTTGTGTCTCTCCTATTAAAGTGTTCTTTTAACTTTATATTCCCTCTCCTTTACAATGTAGCTGCCCTACTGGCACGACTTGTTTAGTTTATTTTTTTTTTCCTGTGGAAATGTGACTCTTGAGGGGGTTGGGAGGAGAAATAGTTTTAGAGGTTCTTCAGGCCAAAATCTGTTCTCAATTATGCTTCTTTACATTGGGGTGTAACATCACTGGGTTTGACTTCATTGATTGAACTGGGCAATTCAGATCAAGCCCTGGGCTTTTAAAGATGTCTAAGAAATAGAGAAGGAGGTTGAATTTTTGTTTTTGTTTGGCTGGGGGATGTGGTGTTACAACAATAGTTGGGTTACTCATACAGAAAGTCATCTTGGCTTTGTTAAGATCAGAAGGGAGAATATTTGCTTTAAGTGTTTACCAAAGATAGCTCCAGACAGCTTATTTTTTAGTATGGGCAGCGGCACAAATACGATCATCAACAGCCAGCGCTGGAGCTGATGGCTGGATTTAATGGAGGTGGTTTTGCAAAGTGTGTGCATGTGTGTGATGTTGTGGTGTTACAGATGGTATGCTGAGGAGCTGTGAGACTGTGATCATTCTCTGATCATGTAACTCAGCTTGGGAGATGGGAGATGTTTTTTTTTTTTTTCTGTAGTCAATCTATGTGTTTCACGATCCAGTGCCAAAGCAGTGGGAAAACTAGTTCTTCAGGGCTATTTATGGGGTTTTTTTCTTCTCTATTGACACTTCAGAACATTCCCATTGAAGGAAGAAAAGGCATATTGCTGGAGAGCCAGTGTCACCGGTGGGAGAACAGTCACTAGGGTCTTTCTTTCTTTCTTTCTTTCTTTCTTTCTTTCTTTCTTTCTTTCTTTCTTTCTTTCTTTCTTTCTTTCTTTCTTTCTTTCTTTCTTTCTTTCTTTCTTTCTTTCTTTCTTTCTTTCTTTCTTTCTTTCTTTCTTTCTTTCTTTCTTTCTTTCTTTCTTTCTTTCTTTCTTTCTTTCTTTCTTTCTTTCTTTCTTTCTTCTTTCTTTCTTTCTTTCTTTCTCTCTTTCTTTCTTCCTTTCTTTCTTCCTTTCTTTCTTCCTCTTTCTTTCTTTCCTTCTTTCTCTCTTTCTTTCTCTCTTTCTTTCTCTTTCTTTCTCTTTCTTTCTCTCTTTCTTTCTCTCTTTCTTTCTCTCTTTCTTTTTCTTTCTTTCTCTCTTTCTTTCTTTCTCTCTTTCTTTCTTTCTTTCTCTCTTTCTTTCTTTCTTTCTCTCTTTCTTTCTTTCTTTCTCTCTCCCCTTCCTTCCATCCTTTGTATTATTTTTTCTTTCTCTTATTTTTCTTTCCGTTTTAGACAGTGCACCAAATTTTAGACTAATTTTTAAAACCACTTATTGTCCATTAAGCATCAGTGTCCATTATCCCTAGATACAGTAAATCACAGACCACAAGGGTCAAGAACCATTTATCTCCCACTGACTATAAATGTAGCAGTAAAACCTAGACACAGAATAATGTGCAGTACTCAGTATTTCCTGCTTCAGCAAGGAAGTACAAACATGACAGAGCTGTTTGTGCATTAGTTTAGACCTCGCCCTGCTGACTTGTTTCAGCCAAGCTGTGCCCAGGCTTTCTTAGTATACACATGACATGCCCTGTTGTGAATGAATACACCGAAAGCCACGCTGTTCTTCACACCCACGCAGCATAACAGAAATGTTTACAAAAGAAGGACTGCTCTTGGTAATCACTCCAAAATTTTCAAGTGCAAAACCCAACTCAGAATGGCCTTCTGCCTCCTTTGCTATTGTCAAATGTTCTGCTAGTCCTTCCCCATGGTTGCCCTATGGAAAGATGGGGAGCTTTATCCTAAGTTGCTTTCTGTATTTTTATATTTGTGTTTTCCCTTGTTTTGGAGGGATTCCTTTAAGGAGGAATCCGTATTTGTTCTGCCTCAGGGCTCTAAGGTTTCTCCTGTGTTCTGAGGCAAACCTTGGCCACTATTAGTCAGCAGAGGTAGGTTTTAGAGCATTTACTCTAAAATCTAGGGAAACTCGTGTCTTCAATTTATGGTTTCCTAATGGGCCAAAGATAACTCTCTAAGTCAGTGAGCCCCAGGGTGAAACACCCCACCCTATCTCGACCATGACCTCAGCCATGTCTTGGTGTGAAGAAATCACAGTAGCCCTCCAGCCTGGAGTGTTGTGATCTTCTCCTCAGTCACTGAGCTCTGATGCATCATCTGATGTTCAAATTGGTTGAGGGTTTTCCTATTTTATTATTTCATATTCCCTAAGAAGACATAATCTGAGTTAATTGGAGCTAAATTGCTTGCAGTCTAGTTTCAGAGGGGCTGATGTTTGCACCTGAGTATTTGGGTTGAAATCTTCCAGCCAAGATAAGCACCCCGTTTTGTGAGTGAAGTGCTCAGATAGTGCCTGCACCTTAAAGAAATGATCAGTTAAACATGTTATATATCATTATTATCCTTAAGTTTAGCTAGAAATCATGTCAAGTGCAGTTTGAGTGAGTTTCTCAAGTCCAATGGGAGATCTGTTTCAAGACCAGAAGCAGTTAAGTCACAGTGCAGTGTCTTTATTAATAGACCATTCTCTTTTTTCTCTTTCTCTAAAAGTACTTTCCAGTTTATGATCTCAGATTGTTGACCCCATGGAGATCTGAAATAAAATACATGTCTCTAAAAAATTAATGTGATACTGCAGCTCTGGAACTGGAACAAGTAATAGAAGCTGTATGCAAATTTAAGCTAGATGTTGTAGGAATATATGGCTTGGGTTTGGGTTAACTGATGGTCCATGCAACTCCTTATGACGGTCCATCTAGCCCCATATTCTACCTCTGGCAGAGCAGTGTGAGATACTGCTTTGAAATACCACTTTTTGCCATTCATCCTTCTTGTGCCCATACAGGCATTCACAGTTGCTGGATTAAGGATCTTAGGTGTAAAATAAAGTCTAGCATGGGTGTTCAAAGTGTTGAGGGTGCTAGGTTCTCAAGTTCTTCTCATAAGCAGTGCACTGCCAGAAGTGGCATGAGCCACCAGAAGGCAGCTTCTTTCCTGAGCTTATCACCATCTTGGACCAAATTCCTATAAAAACATCCTCTGCTGTGATTTATGTTTTTTTCAGCCTTTACTGCTATATAACTTCCTTTCAGTATTTGAGCTGACCTAAACCCAAAACTTTAAGGGACTCTGTTTTAGATTCGGAAGCAGAGATTGAAAAGCTCTGGGAGTTTGAAGGAGCTTGGATTTGAGATTGTGCTCCTGACACATCATTAATTTTAAGATTGTTTTCCCAGCAAACCTAGGCTTTCCGTTCCCAGTTGAAGATCATTTACCATTGACTGCATGGTGAATTATAGCAGTGGAATGAGGCAGAGAAATGTGTCGATATCAGATGTAACAACAAGCGGTCGGTCAGGTTTGAAACTGCGCCAATCTATACAACTCCAGTCTTGAAATTGTTAAAACAAAGAAGTTCATTACATTTAATGATCAAGTGTCCTTTGGATTTCTGAGGAGTTTATGTTAACCATTTATATTACTCACCTCTAATGTAAATGACAAACTCCAGGAAAATCCTCTTAAAATTAAACTGGAGATTTGAGGGGTGGGTTTATATATTTCTATATAGTTATTTTGCTTCAAGGAAATATCTGCTTTCCAGACATCTCTTCAAACAAATCATGTCTGAACAGAAAAACCAAACAAGAAATAGCAGAAACTACAAGGTTTTGTTGTGTGGAAGAGCAGGGAATGGGGTTTAAAAAAGAAAAAAAAGAGTTGAATTTCCTGAAGAAGTGTCTTTGCTTATGCCATGTGGCTATCACATTACTGTCTACAGAGCAGACCTTTAGCACAGTGCTCTGATGAAGAAGGTTCTCTAATAGAATGGACCTGATGTGCTTCACTGAGAATATTCTGGAAAATTTGGAAGGATATTTATGATTTCTGAGGCAGTGCAGAGAATTTTCTGTTTATCATGCAGTCACCAAAGCAAACTTGGAGGTTGAAAGTGCTTTGTTTTTATCAATGTAAAGAAGTAATAATTTATGAGGCATTCAGTGGTATCTTTATCACCAGATATTAATTGTGAGCAAATCCAGCCACCAGTAAGTGAAACTGGGTCTCCCTCTCTCTCACTTAGGGCAATCCAGCAGTGCTTTAGCAAAAAGTAAACGGTATTTATCCTTAGGATCATTTCCTCTGTAGTAAGATGTAGAAAATACACCAAAAGGCATCATAAGCTTCTGATAGCTATCCCAAACCATTTTTTTTTCCCATATTGTTGTAATTGAGGTGACTCAGGTAGTTGGGCCAGCATCCAAATGTGACATTTTTGGATGGATGTTGATAAGATTAATGACATTTTCTTTCTTAGGTAGTATTTTCAGAGCTGAAAACAGTACTGTGTAGTGTTTAAACTGGATAACAACTTGACAGATGTGCCAAGTGCTGTCTGGAGTCTCCCCACCTCTGAAGTCCAGTTCCTAAGCTCAGACCGTGGTCTTGTACTTGCTGTCTGCTTATCTGTCTGAATCCTCAAGAACTGGCTAGTCTTGGTATAACAAACTGTTAGACCTGGAGGAGAGACACCAGTAATTTGCGTCTCACAGCTACTAGATCTTTTAAAACTGCTCACTGCTCTGTTCGTTTCCCCAGAAAAATTGTTCTGGAAAGGGAAAAGCAGAGCAAGGCTTGAAGAGGTTGAGTCTTAGAGGAGCAGGCTGTGTTTCATCACATTCTCATTCTATATAGCACTGATGTGTGTATGCTCAGTAATCCCACCTCTTTCAATTAGTCTGCTGATGCCCTTTCTTCTCTTAAAAAGTGTTCTCCTTTTTGTTTATTTTTTCCTTAGACCCTAGGCAGGCGCAGTCATCCCCACCATGGTCCTATGACCAGTCTTACCCATCCTACTTGAGCCAGATGACTTCACCGTCCATTCACTCCACAACTCCCTTGTCCTCCACTCGAGGTACAGGACTTCCAGCCATTACTGATGTGCCCAGGCGCCTCTCAGGTAAAGACTGTCTTTTGCCTAAAACAGTTATGCAGATAGGAGCAGGACTGGCAGAGACCTCTGTGGCCTCAGACAAACCTTAATAAGAAGAGCAAAGCTCAGTTGATGATAACAAGGTTACTGCATGGTGGGTGGGATCTCAAAATCCTTTTTTTCCCAAGCGGAAGAGCTGCTGTGTTGCTCAGAGCATGTATCATTTGAATGTCTCTAGGTCCATATCAGATCAGACTGTTTTAAAATTGTGAATCTGATTCTGTGAACAAATTCTCTGTGGTTTTTTTTTTTCCTCTTGTAAGAGAATGTTTGCTTGCATATTTCAAAGTAATTGTGATATTCTCGATTTTTTGGTGCTTCACTTTTGTGGTGTATATGACATTAGGCATCCTGACAGACAGATGCTTTTATTTCTTCAATAGTTAAGGCTAAAGTTCATGCTTCTGCATTTCAATACAGTAGTTCAAGAAAACCTGTTTCCTCAGTTAATGTGTACTTAAGATGACTATCAGAAACTAACTGAGTCACTTTAGGGTAAAGATTGGACAAACTGTGCTTTGGAATGATGCAGGACATAGACAAGACAGTAGTGAGGAACAGAGACTTTTTTTTTTTATCAAACAAGTGTACATTTACATACCATGCAATTCATATCTAATGGTCTGAGTGATAAAACCATCTGTGTGAAGTAATCTGATTGCCCCAAAGTAAGATGGAGATGGCACACAGTCACCTTGTATATCTTGCCAAAAATGAGGAACCTTAGGGAAGGGAGGCTCAGTATAAAAACTCCAACCTTGCAAGTGTGGAAATATTAGAAGCGTATGCCAAAAAAGCATGTGTAATATAAAGAAAGCTTTTATGATTCATTAATGAAAATTAAAGAATCAGTCTTATTACATCTCTTTTTTGCATGTTTGCAAGATATTATAATAATCTTGGGTGCTGCTGCCATACACCTGTTTGACTTGCAGCCAGGTGAATTTCTTGCTGTTGTATTTTGCTCCTCCACCAAATTCATAGTGCTGGAAATGCAGATTACTCCACTGAGCTGCATTACTGACAAGCTGAACTTCAGCCAACAGACATGTAGGATTTGATTAGTGTAGACTCCTTGATTTCTTTCATCTTGGAGGAGGGAAGTTTTGTTTCTCAAACAAACAGCTGAAAAAAACCTCTGTGGTCCTAGCGCACTCTGCCTCCTCAGAGATGCCAAATATCTCTATGTGGGCTGGTGGAGGGTGGTGGAGCAGGTTCCCGCGGGCTCTCTCTGCAATGCGCTGACTTGGTTCAAAAAACTTGACTGGCTTGATGCTGAGGAAATGCTTTGATTGGCCCTAAACAGGTTCCCTTTGAGTCAGAGTCTCCTGATGGTCTGTGTTGTCGAATGGGTTATTTTTGCAACTGTGCCCCAAGCAACACCTCCAGGAGAGGCTCGACTGGGACCTCAGCAGCTGTACTGCTGCATACTTGCCCTGCAGCCCTTGCTTGTCTGTGTGTATTCAGACATGAGTGCCTGGCATGTGGGCACAGGCAGAATGACTAAAAGACTTGGCTGTGTACATTGTGTGGCTGTGGACTGAACTTTTCTGCTGTACTCTACAGTCATTTGACTTCACATTTCTTGCCGTTCATCTTTTGGGGTTTGACTGATGCCTCCACAGTGCTTTTACCTTTTCCCAGCATGGGGACCTTGCTTCCAGTTAGATTCAAGATTGAAAAAGGGGACTTTGATCTTCCACAAGTACCAGAGATTGCAGTGTTTGCTGACATTCAGAAATACAGATCGGTGTTCCTGGGTAGAGGACAAGCACTGATACTGAGGCTGCAAGAGGCACATTGCAGTTCCCCAAGCAAAACCTGTAGTTCCTCTCAAGGGTTTCAACCTAGCAGTCTCACAGGAGAGAGAGCAAACCCCTTTTGTGTGTAAAGTAGTGAGAGAAATGCAAGTTTAAAACTGCTCCTTACAGCAATGGGTTTATCCTTCGCACAAGGAGAAACATGAATTTTCCACCAACTTCTCAATACATATTTCAGAGGAGAGCAGAACTTTGATGGGAGAAATAAAGGACAGCTGAGAAACGCTAAAAATGTTAGAAGACTTCAGGCACTTCCAGTGCATGAGGGAGAGATTAGAGTTTTACAAGATCTTGAATAAAATCAAACTTTGCTTTCCATACAGTGGCAGAAATCTGATTATCAAGGTTGTTAAAAATATACAAGGTAATGTTAATGAATGCCATATTTACTGCCTGTTACTTAACATCATGCAGGAGGAAAAATGGATAAAGCTTCCCCCTTAGGCCTTGGATGTCACACCTACAGGAACAGAACTTCCTACCTGCCACAATTTCACATCACCCAGTCTTTCCACAGGCCACCATGGCTCTGATAACTGCTTGAGTTGTGGTCACCCAGATGTTGAAAATATGCCATCTAATAAAGTAATTTGTCATTATAAAGGCTGGCTACTGGTCATATTGTCAGTGGCAGCCCTCAAGAGTTATTTGTGGTGGTGTGACCATGACCAGAAAGGCATCCATCCCATAGCCAGAACACTGGTGTTTCTCCCTGTCCTGGTATCAATACATTTCTTGGTGATGAGGACTTCTGTATTTCAATCTCAGATTAGGCTGAGCATCAAGAAGAAATTTTGGGGCTATAGGACAGGAGGTGACAGAGGACTGCTACAGCAGTTCATGCTGTTCTCTATCCCATGGGAAAGGGGAAAAGGGCATCAGGCTGCAACCCTGGGGAGTTATTCAGGCAAGCTGGTATAATGTGGCTGAACTGGTCATGTCAGTGTCTAGACTGATTTCTGGAAAAGTTTGCATGCATGCTGCAGGCACGTGCAGATGAGTGCCCGTGGCTGTCAAAATTCAAGTATCCGTCTTTTATTCCCCTCTGAATGGGGATCAGTGTCATGCAACTAATTAATCATCTGTCACAGATATTTAGGCAGTATTCAGCAGCAGTAGCTGAAAAGCCAAGGAAAAAAAAGGATTATCTGGTATCCCTTATGCAACTTTTGAGCCAATGATCTCTCTGATGGGTAAAGCCTCCTCCTCATATCAAAAAGAAATAAAAAAAATAAGATCACAGGGCATGCAATTGCCTTACCTTATTGCACCAACTTAGTCATAAAAAGAGCATGATTTTCCTTCATATTTTATTAAAATGTCTGTCTGCCCAGATTCCCCCAGAAGATGGTGAAAGTTGGTGGCCTGGCAGATTAATATTCTTAATTAAATAATATTGTAGTGGAAACCATGGGAATACAAGAACATGGTCATTTTAGAAAGAGTTTTGCCTGAAGGGTGTAGTCTTCTTGTATGATTCATAGTCAATACACTCAGGCTTTGTGTCCTATGTATAACCAAAGTGTGTGTGGGATGGGAAGCATGGGTGTCTATTATGTAATTAATGTATATGATTCATATAAATGCACATCACAGCCATTTTACATGAAGCTTTGGGGCTGATCCAGCAAGTCCTCAACTCATGCAAGGTTCAGAGCAGGGACTACAGGTTGGGTTGTTCCTACAGTCACAAGAGGGCTGCTCTGCAGCACGTGAAGGACATATGGATATAGTTGTCCCCAGGGTAGACACCCATATATGAGACAATTGCATTCAGCTCCCTTTTGGGTCACTGGGGACAAGCTGACATTTACAGGACTTGACCAGTCTGCAGTACTGGTCCCTGGCAGTGCCTTGGAAGAGCCTATTTGCCTCCACAGGCTCTAAAGCAAGTCTAGGTGAGTAGTTCAGGTACAGGCACATCTCATCAGATAGTCTGCCTTTGGTGGGGTAATTTATGAGATTATTTAACTGTCCCATAAACATATCCATATGATAGCCTTGTTACGCTTCAGTCCTGTTTTAATGCCGCAGTGGTCTGCCTCACCCTCTATCTGCTCTGCTACTGCAGGCTTTGAGCTTGAATATAATATTGTTGAGAATACTGAGAAGGAAGACGAAGAGGCTTCTGCTTCCCTTACAGTTTTCCTGGACCTCCTTACCCTTCTGTCCAAACATAATTGCTTGCTTTTTGCTTCACATTTGAGAGAAACTTGCCAGATCAAATTCGTAACGTGCTGGAGGGCCTGCCCTGCAAGTGTGACATGAACATACTCACTGCTGGCTATGGAAGAGCCTGTCCTATGCAAATTTGTTTGACAAATGTCCATATGACAAAGCAGAATGCTAACACTGAATCCAAATAGCAGTGACAGATCACCAAACCTACCTTTCCCAGCCCTGGACTCATACTCTTTCCAGAGATTTGTCATCTGCAGAGGCTGGACTCATGCCATCATGCCCAGATTCTCCTGTCCCATGCACTGGGGTCCCTGAAGTGTTCAGAGTGGATTTTGATGTCTTTGTATATACTGTGACATTGAATAGGGACATACTAAGACAAATGAAGAACACACTAGGCTCAGACTCTAAACAAGTTTGCAAACCCATCCATGTGAAGTAAAATGGCCAGAAAGTAATACACATACAGTGGTAGGGCCTGGGATGTTAAATACCATTACTGTTAAATTGTCAATGAGGTCGGTTTTGAGCAGGCTTGGCCAGCATGGTTGCAAACAGGTCCCAGCTGTGGTTTGGAAATGAGCAGAATCCCAAACCTGTTTCCATGGGCAGCTTGGAAGCAGCCCCCCTGTTGTGGAGGTTAAAAGGATTTAATATTACAGCTGTAGCCAGACCATCACAGCTGGATTTAGAGCCAGACCCTGGATGTTTGATCATTCAAGAGAAGCCAAACTTTCTCATTAATTTGTCTTGCTCTGTAGATGGTATCACATCAATTTGGATCATCCTGGACCTCGATCAGATAATGAATTCATGCAATGTTCTTGTCCCAGCTCACTGAGGGATGGCAAGTACAAATGCAACTCTGTTAATTCTAGCCATGCCCTAATGAGTGAAAAGTACTGTTGAATTCACAACTGAAATTTCATTCTTGAAAGCCTACAAGTCTTAAAATAAAAAACCCACATATGATGGAAGCAGCTCCAGCTGAACCTCTGGATTCGGTGTTTGAATATTAATTGCTCACATCAATGGGCTATTTTTTCTTGCGTTCCTGTACTGATTGTCATCTTGGGTTTCTAACTCTAAATGGTTTCTAACTCTCTTAGGAGAGAATTGATCTTTAAAAAATACTAACTTTGAGAAAGAAAAGTTGTTTATTTTCTAAGGAGCTCAGAAAAATTTACAGACACTAAGCAAAAACTGTGATCGTGTGAGGGAGCTATTCTTGCAGCCCCTTAATTTCTACTACAACTTCATAAAATAGTAACTAACTTAATTGTGGGTAATAAATACATTTCAGGATAAATCCCTTAATAAGAGCAGGCGTTAGTGCTATCTCCTAAATGGAATTCTTTTCACCTTTACATGCTTGGGGAAAAAGAGAAATGGTTAATACCATTGTTATTGCCGGGGACAGGCTTGGAGTTAGCAGCTCCTGAGATGACTGAGCAGTTCATGCTTCAGCAATATTGTCTCAGGCTTTTGGCAAATCCAAGAAGCCAGCTCTGTTTGTAGTGTGCTTACTATGCTGTGATGTTTTTCTTGGTGACTATAACAGTTTTCACTCTGTCTTTCTTTTCTTTCCTTTTTTTTTTTTTTTAATGGAAGTTGAAAGATTCAGGGCTGTCTCTTGTCTCCATTTCTTCTAGCTAGTTTTCAATGCTTTCCCTGTGAGGTGACACTGAGCTAAGGCAATGCAAAGAACTTAGAGGATCTCGGCTCTTCAGAAACAACCCGCTCATTTTGCTATCCTCCCTAAACTTTTAACTTGTCTCTTTTTTTTTTTTTTTTTATTATTATTTTCCAGTGGTTCTATTTATTTTGTTTACCACAGGATTTCCATTTTTAGTCTCCTGCTCACTTGGTGCCACCTGGGAATCTAAGCACCTTGGCACTCGTCTGTGGGGTTTCAGTACCAGCCTGTCTGCTGGATAGAATCTCTCATTGGAGCAATTGTCCAGAGGATGTGTTGCATGATCCCCACCTCAAGGACAACAGCCAAGTTTTTCTAGCATGGGTAGCCTCAAATTAAGCATCTATATCTATATTTAGGTGGTAAAACAAGTGGGCTGATTTTCAGTTGTTTTAATATTATAATACCTGCCTTTAAGCCATTTTCGCTTACTTAAAATGGCTGTCAAGAGAGGAAATAAACAGGAAAATGAAGGCAGAGGCAAAGGGTTTTATTCCTGAAATAAAGGATTTTAAAAATACCAAAAAGAAACAAGTGGAATGTTTTTAAATGGAATAAATTTGTTGCTGATACAGGCAGGAAATAGCACACTCAAATATATGTGGATGTATAGATATATTTTTATCTGAGCTGTTTTTTGCAATGTGTTTTATATTTAGGACACATATCAAGATTTGCATCTGTTTCCAGAACTTGCTGCTAACAGTTAGTAATGATGCCAAAACATACTTTAGTTTCAGCTTGAGACCAAATGATATTCAGGGCTTTTTTTTTTTTTATTACTAATTTAGGGTCTGATATTAATTAAGGAAATTTTCCATAAGTGCCAGGCCTTTTCTGAAGAACTCATTAAAATTATATTAACTTAAACCGGAATCACAGTCTGAGCATGTTTTGTAATGATTATTCTTACTGACTCTGCTGGGTTTTGTAAACAGAATGCTAATTGGTAATGGGGCAATGAGGCACTCAATTCCAGACTTTCAGAGGACCAGATCCTGAGCCTTTACCTAGGTGTGTGCTCCCAATAAAGTCAATAAGCTACTAACAGGAAGGACCAAACTTTGTTTTATCCTTGTGATTTTTCCATTCTCAGGATGGAATCACCACTGGTTTTCTGTCTGGGATAGAGTCAGTGGTGGTGGCTGATGCAGGACCACATGTCCTAATACAGAGGGGGAGTCTAACTCCATGCATGAAGCATTCTGGTACATATACAGTGATCACTTAGTTTGCCCTTAAGTCTCGTTGGTCTTGAGTGTACTAAATTTGGTTTGATTAATTGCATAAGCTGCATTTATGAAAGAGTTTCATAAAACACAGGATTATATAGTTCTTCTCAGACTGTGACTGTTTGAGACAAAATAGGGAGAAAAGTATTTTAGGCTCTCCAGGAAGTGTATGGTTTAAGAGGCCCAATTCTACAAGTCTTACACTAAAAAATGCAATTCGACAGGCAAAACCTGATGCTGGTAGAAAGAGCTGGAGCTGCCTTGACTTTCAGTGAACTTTTCCTCACATTTCTGGCTATGTGGGATTCAACCACACTGAATTTGGTCAGGAAGGGAGCGTTAAAGCCTAGCAGAGATTCACAACACATTTCTGAAGTGTTTTAATAATGGTTGTTGGCCCCATTTTACAGATGTCCATATCTCCTCCCCTCTTGATGGATGTTTTAGCAGAAAATGATCCAGTGTCATGCCAGCTTGTCTGTTATGGCATTGACATTGGTGATATTGGGATTATACTGGTGACCAAAAGAAAAGGTAAGAGCCATGAAAGGCGGTTCTGGCTTCCTTGGTTGTACAAATGAAAACAACATAGGCAGCAAAAGAGAGGAAGATGAATGAGATAAATTGAAGGTTCTCTCTTTCACGTGGCTCATAAAGAATGTTATTAAGAGAGAAGGAACTATTTTGTATGCATAAAGGGAGGGTGTTTGGGGACACTAATCTGGAAATCTCTTAATATTTGCTTT
This sequence comes from Indicator indicator, assembly GCF_027791375.1. Lineage (NCBI taxonomy): Eukaryota > Metazoa > Chordata > Aves > Piciformes > Indicatoridae > Indicator > Indicator indicator. The sequence goes on from NC_072018.1 coordinate 19,425,314, forward strand.
CAGACCTACTCAAAAAAGAGCAAGGGAAGGGATCAAAGCAAGAGATGCCTTCCTGAGCTTCGGACAAGTTCTCCATGTCCACATGAGTGGTGTGTGGGTGATGAAGTCCCCTAAGGGCAACCTGACCTTGCACCCGTGCAGTGCTCAGTGGTGCTTCTATATCCAAGAAGTTTTTGCAGAGGGCAAAGATTTTTAGCAGTGGTAGAGCTTTGTCTAAAAAGCTTAGGGAAGAATAATTCAATGTAAGGAGCTTTCTACATATATATAGATTCATAGGTTATTAATACAGTGAAGCCCATGTGATCATCTACTTTAAACCCAACTGTAAGGTTTTACCAATTTAGCTCTCATTTGAACTTTTGGGTAAACTTTGAGAAAAAAAAAACAACAAACCAACAAAAAACAAAGAACAAAACTCAGTTGATCTTCATCTAAAAATATCCAGGGAAGCAAAATCCACCACAACCTTTGGTTACAGATGTTAATTGAGCTTGCTTTGGGTCTTGTTACTAGCCTGAATTCGTCTAACTTTAGTTTCCACTCATTTGAACTTGCTGTAGTTTTGCCTGCCAGATTGCAGCACTGATTTTTATTTTTTGAGGTTCAAGTGAGTTCCTGTGGTGGTGACAGATATAACAAGGAGGTAAGTATGAAATGAGGTGCCTGTGGTGGGTCTCAGGGAGATGGCAGAAGCCACAGGGAACTGGACGTTGTGGGACACAGAACTGGTTTGACTTGCAATGAGACCGGAGGGGCACTGTGTAAAAATATTTTGGTCACAGAAGTTTGATGTGGGTTTACTGTGATCTATCAAATAGTGGAAATTATCTTCTCTAGTCAGTCAAACTCCTACAGTGTTCACTGAAAATGAGTTATTTTTGGTTGAATTACTAGTGGGACTCTACTTTTCCAACTCACCTGAAAAAATGCACTGAGAAATAATTTTTTTACTGACTATGCAATTGCTTCAGGAAATTTTCTGCTTTTATATTTGCCCAATTGTAATGTCCCTCACATTTTTTTCTAACAAAATGAACTTAATTCAGCACCCACTACCTTAGATGTGGATACAGGAATAGGACAACAGGATGCTCATTCTCACCCTAGTTTTCACACACTGTTTAACCTTTCACTTTTAAGAAATATAGCCAGATTTAGTTAGCTTTTGCTGTGTCAGAAGCAAGGACAAGCCTGCAGTTCAGAGCTCAGGCTCTGGACCTGCTGAGTAGCAGACAATCAGTCAGATCAGCCTCTTTACTCTCGACATTAATAATTATTCCATGGACGAATTTGTGAATAGAGGCTGTGTTAAAGCCTTGGGATTACTTGGACCAGGCAATGCTCTCATTGCATGAAGAAGTTTAATTCTGGTGAAAGAGGTAGCATGCACTTAATGCAGGGCATTTTGTGGCATTTTAAATGTTCCTGTGGAGGATGAAAAGATTCAGCGTACTGTCACCTCCAAGCTTCCGGGTCTTTTTTCCAGAGGTCGCTTTAACCACCCTTTTGTTCTGTGGTAGTTATGTATGTTTGCTGTATTATGTTATTTTGTAATACAGACTTGCTGAGTTTAAGCAGCTAGAGAAAACCTTCTTGGGCTCTTGTGAGGAACATGAGCAAGAATGCAGAGAGAAGTGGAGCACCAGCAGCGAAAAACAGCCTGGAGGATTTAGAACAAGGATCAATTCCGAAAGCAAAATTTGAGGGATAAGGCATCTCGTGTTGATCTTTCTGCCTCTTACCATCACATATCTCTGGTGATGAGAAGTGGAAGGTGGTATGCTTGATTTAGGAGCAAAGACTCTTTCATTTAACAGAGATGAAAAGTCCTACTCGAGCTCTAGTGATACCACATGCGTAGTTTCCACTCATTATTTTTAACTGTTACTTGGGATATCGCTGTCTGATCCATACACATCACTACTTTTTTACACCCTTTTCTATTACACAAGCCTTGTCTAGAATTGGCAGAGGATTGTGAAGTCAGCAACTTGTTTTAGTTTAGGTAATTTGTCTGCACAAATGGTTTGCTTTGAAAAGGGGGTTGGAACACAGGTACAGGACCAAATGCATAAGGCACATCATGTTGAGTTGTTAGTAAAAAACACAGCTTGTCATATGTAGTTCTGTGCTGAAATTGTGTTCTGTGTTGTGTTGAAAGCTGAATGTCAGGTCAAAAGATTTTCACAAACTGGAGATCAGTCCCCTTGCCAGTCTGCTTGACAAGGCTGGGTGTGAGGTTTTGACTTCAGCTGAAGCACCTAAGTTTGGCTGCTGCAGGCGATGTGGTTCAGTGATCAAAGTACTGGTTGCATTTGTGACTAGCTAATGGGCCTTTGCTTGAATCATTGCTGACCACACGATAGGCAGAAATTCCTAGTATTGTTTGTATTGCAGTAGCATCTGGAAGTCCAATCCCATTGCTAAGGACTGCACAATTAAAGAAGAGGAGGAAAAGGTAAGAGGTCAGCCCTGTCCTCAGTGAGTTTGCACTCTTAAATACAGTACAACTGGTTATAACACGTATAGCAGTACAAGATGGAATTGAGGAAACATGAAGAGAGCCAGTGGGGTGATAGCTAGCAGTGGCTGAAGCCTCACCAGAACTGGGTGGTAGTGAACATGGGTCAGAAGGGAGTGTAAAGATGATGTTTGAAATAGGGTACTGAGATATATCTGTGGCTCTTTACCTCCTCCCAAGCTTCAGGGGCAGCAGGAAATAAAGCACAAAGCTGCTCATTATTGCTTGTAATAAAAGGTAAACAGTACTGGCCAGCATCATCATTGAAAAAGCTGAGTGGGGCAGAAGACTAAGGGTCCACCTGGGACCCATTTCCTCCTCAGCATGGCCAAAAATGGTCCCTCAGTTCCCCTGGCATGCAAACCAGAATATGTATGTGTTCCCAAGCTAGAGAGATATCCAAAGCTGGACATTTCTGTCTGGATCATTTTATTCAATAGCTTTTGATCTGTTGATTCTGTGAGTTGCTACTGGATCGATTATTCTATTTCTGATAGGACTGACAGGCACCTTGTAAGATTGCATGATTGCTGCCCCTCTGTGAAGAAATAGCTTTGAACATCTACAAGTCATTCCTGCTAAGTATAGCCAACTAGTTATGTGTATTGCTGCCACTGAAAACAAAAATAAAACCAAGTCCCATGGAGGGAAAAGTCCTAGCCAAAAAACTTCATTAGGATTGAAAGACATCATTTCAGTGCAGTTAAATGATTTTTTAGAAAAGAAACTCAAAACCCAAAGAAAATCAAAGCTAATATTATAAAAGAATATAAGAATAATCGGAGGCTTTATGAATGCATCTGGCCATTAAGTGGGAGTCATCACAGCAGTCTGATGAACAGATATAGAGCTGCATAGGGTTTGTCAGCAATGTTGGAGGGAAGGTACAGAGGAGAAACCTCTGTGAGAAAAAGCATAAACATTTAAATTGCCTCTAGGGTGCAAACTGAAAAAGCTAGGATCTGGGCAAGGGACTGAGGACTGAAAATTGGACTTTCTGCAAAGGTGACTGATTTACCAAATAGGAAGGGAAGCAAGTGCCTCAAAAACACCAGGAGGGCTGGTGACGCAAAATCTCTGCAACATGAGCCTGAGATGAAATGGCTTATTGGAAGAGGCATCTTGCAGAAGCTCTTCAGAGGAAGTCCCTGGGAATGGTGATGTGGATGCTGGCATAGCCAGAGGAGCCACAGAGGAATCCTGGCAATGGGAAAAAGGCACCTCTCTCTCCCCATTCTTCCCTCTTCCTCTCTCAAATATCTCCTTCTAGAGGGATTTTTTTTTTGTTTGTTTTTGTTTTCATTTTGATTCCTGCTAAAAGCCAACCCATGTTGGTTGTTTTCATGGGTGAAAGGGAGCACAAGGGAGGATCCAAGTACCACTGAAACCTAATTAGGAGCCATCGTATTAGATTCCAAAATTAGATAGGAAACTGGGTTTAAGGATTGTCCAAACCCAACCAGTTCCTAGTTTGGTCTGGCCAACATAGGTGGGCCAGACTGGTTTGGAGCTGTTTTGAGGACAGGCTGCTTGCCCATGGAGGAAACTGTTCCAGCCACAGTAGAGCTGGAGCACAGCGCCTGGTCCTCAGCTGAGCCAGCTTCTGCTCTCACTGGCCTGCTCTGCAGATGCAGTGTAAGGACGTTTAATTTAAAGCAATTATAGCTGTTGCTTTCTCAAATAGACAAAGACAACTGGTAGCAGTAATTCAGGCTGACTTTGTATGCCTCCTTTTTATTTCAGATACCAGGATTGCCTATGAAAGCTTATTTTAAGCCAAGTTCTTTTTACTCTGACTTCCACATTTTCTATATCTTCACCTGTTGAAGAGCTTATAAAAAAATGTCTGATAGGTTTAACCTTTGTAATGTCACAACATCTTCCAACTATTTCATAGTGTTTTCCAAACTGGGCTACTGACCTTTGTCACTTGACTAGTGTGAAGCATTAAAATATGCCTGTTACAGCCAGCAAAATTTATCCAGGAAAATAGAATTATATGCCCAAAGTCACAAATCAAGACCCAGAAAGCAATACATCACATTTCTCCTTCTAACAGCTTTAATGGGTAAGTAGGCTTTCTAAACTTCTAAATAACATATGCTGTTTTTTTTGCTGACGTCAAATTATCCTGTGCAATATCTCCATGATACATTTATTTTTTACCAGCCTAGTTAGAAATTGTCCAAGCTGTCTTTTGAAACAAAGCCAATTCAGTGACTAGTCAGGTTACCTGGCTTAATTGCAAGCTTAGACTTTGATAGGAGTGTGCATTTCTGCAACCTATGGCAAGCAGAAGGCATTGAGTCTGAACTTAATCCTCTGTTTCAGAATTGTAGTGTCTGACATTTGCCATGAGCTGTGGCCATTCAAGTGACTGTTACTGTGGTTTATCTGAGATGTGGTAACTTGGATTTTAGGTTGAGATAGTGATTTGAGCTGCTAGTGGTATAGCCTAAGTTGCCATACAGCAAACAGCCTAAAGGATGTTTATAATGTGAGCTATTACAGACCAAAGTCTGTTTCTCTTTCTCATCACCAGTTTCCTGGGAGGATAAAAACCATATTCAGAGGTTACACTATGGAGAAGAAGCGTTTATTTAGAGGTGTTCAAAGTTGGGCTGGTTTAAGCCTCAGCTCAGATGATGAATGGAGATGCTGTGTGGACAAGCTTATAATGGATTGAAACGTAGCTTACAGCACTTTGCCTTAACTTAGTAAGAAACTCAGGGTGGCTCTAAAACGAATGAAAAAATATACACCGAGCTTTACACTGCTTTTATTAAATGAGATTGAAAATCATTTATTGTTAAAGTGGTACAATGCTGAATATACAAAGGGATACGGTGTGTCTAGCCCTGCTATACAACTGTGTTTAGCTATGTGTCTCCTGATGAACTTGATGGCAGTTTGGTATCTGATTGGGCATTGAGTGCCTACATGCATGAATTGAAACCCTTGTAGGTCTTTGCACTGATCAACATTTTTGACTCTTGCACCTAAGAGCAGAAGCTCTGGTGACAACAGCCCAGCAGTTGCATGTAAATATTTCCTCTTTCTCCCCAAGACTTGTGGTCACTTGGGGCAGGCTGTATTGCATGGTCATGAGCCCTGCTCTGTGGCTTGTCAAAAGCTACATCTTCACTCTTGTGATGCTGAGGGTTGGTACATTCAAGACCTACTCTCACTCTGCCCCATGAGATGGGCACAGCAGTTTGGCTTGCTGTTTGCCCATATGTCTTCCCTACACAGGCTCTCCACACCCTGAGACTCCCAAAATTCCTTTGACCAGTGACTCTTGAGTCACACTGATGTGCTTGACAATTTTATCACGACCTGCTGTTACTGCTCTTCATGCTTCTAGGGTAAATGTGTTCTCACTGTAAGGGAAAATGCTCTGGCCATCATGGGGTGAGTTATTTTCCACTGTTTTCACGCCAACCACATTATTTCACCTGCTGCTAAAATCCTTAACATAAGATGGAAATGCCCCCCCTGGTATCTCCCCTCTTTTCCTGAGTACTCAGAAGATCTCTGTGGGCTAAGCACCCTTATCCTCTTTAGAGCAGCTGCTCTTGTGGGCTCCCATGCAGCTCCCATTTCATACATAAGCATCCACTTTCAGTTGCTCACCTGTAGGATGAGGTGTGTCTATTTACCTGCTGGGGACACAGGACTTTATGCTGAAGAGGAGAAAAAAAACACCATCATGGCCCTGGATGTGGTCAGTGACTGAGGCTGCAAGCGTCCATTGAAGGGAAAAGCTATTTGGGAGGGGAAAATGTGTTTTGAATTGTTTAGAGGAGGGGGTTTCATGTTTTATGGATGTCTGGGGGCTGAGGGGGTCCCTTGTCTTCCTCCATATATGATGTTGTTCAAGAAAAAAAATAACTTGGACTACCTAGCTTTGTGAATTTAAGTTTTTTTGGCTAGAAGTGTAACAATTTGTAGGGTTTGATTTTTCTCTGGGAAAAAAATAAAAAGAAAAAGGCATTTTTGAGAACAAGGCCCAGGAAACCAAAATATGTTTGTTTTTGTTTAAATCACTCAGCAGAGAAATCGTTTCTTGTCTATTGTTAAGAGTGAAGTTTAAATCAAAGGCAAATTCTACATATTCTAAAATATACAGACAACTCTTTGAAAGCAAAGCCAAGCAAAACTTTAAAAGAGACCTTCTCCTTGACGCAGAAGTTTTCAGTTAGTTTACTGTGCTGAGGCATGAGTGGAAAGAAACAGCCTGAGAAACAAATCACAGGTCCTCATTTTGGAGGTGAAAGTCAGGGAGAGCATCGTATTAATAGCACGGGAGACCTTTCCACAGAGCTTCTCGTCTGGGGCTTTTCCAGCAGCAGCAGGGAAAAGCCTTTACCATTTGTGGGGATTTTTGTGTTCGAATTTGGCTGTGGAAGATTTCAGAAAGCTGCAAAGTGAGGGAATGGAGGGCCTGATCCTGTCATGTTGGGTGGTCCCTCCTACCACAAATAACCCTATTGAAAACAGAGGGACTATTTGTGGAGTCATTTGTTTGTCAGGAAAAGTAGGCTTTGTAGGATACGGCCGCAATTAGCATTCAAATTCCTGGTTATTTTTTGTGATAAAAACACTGTCACAGAGATGCACGTGCCATCTCTTTTGATGGCATTGATGGCCCGTTTGAACTCTTGCCACTTACTCCATGTGTCTTCTGGCTTCCTCAGCCATGAAAAAAATATTCCAACACTGTGCTAGCTTGGTTGATCTGGCTGCTTCCCTCTTGCCTAGGACTGACGTGGTGTCCGGCCCTTTGCCATGCCATTTGGGATAAGCAGGGCTTGGGCTCTGTGCTCCCTGGCTCCTGCTCAATGGTAGCCATCAGTGAGGGCACTTTTGGCTCCTGACTGCTGGAGCACATTAGGGAAATGGTATCCACATGTATAGCCTGACATCACTGCCTAAAATTCATGCCCACCATAAATTCTGCCTTAGCATGACCCAACTACAGTCAACCTCATCCAGAGGATGTCACTCTCAGGAGATTAATTTACCAGTTTATCACTGAGGTGCAGTTTTTGGAAATGCTCTTGATTGCCCAACTGCATTATCAGAGGGTGGGTACCCCTCCCTGACCCACATGCACTGGCACAGGCAGGATGATGGCTGTGCCCAACTGCTGCAAGCTCAGCATGCCAGTGGATGCCAGGAGGGGTTTTGATAGCAGTGCCGTTATTTGGGGGCAGGAGAAACTGTCTTCTTAGCTGTATTTTCTTGTAGCTCCCTGTTTTGGTAGACATAAGTCATTAGTGGTTTTTATTTATTAATTTCCTTTTTTCCCCCTTAAACTGAAATAATGATGCCTGAAAGGGTAGATCTGTCCTTCTGTTTCTCTCTCTCTCTTTTTTTTTTTTTTTTTTTTTTTTTTTTTTGGCTAATCTGAGGCACACTGCCACATCTGAAGCCACTTGGCTTATTATGGATTTCATGGAAACTGATTCCCTGAAAGTGTTTCCATATGTGTGTTCCCAATATATCCTATCCTTTTCTAAATGGGAGTACAAACTTGCACACGAGCTGGAAATGGCTTCAGGATGTGACAGAGAAGTCATATGACTGGAGTGGCACTGTGTGTGGCCCTCTCTGAAAGACACGGTGTCCTGTATGCTGGCTCCCATCCTACACTAGATCCAGTTTCAAAGAATATCTTCCTTCCTGGCTTCTTAAAAACTCTTAATCAAGAACCAGCAAGGAATCCTCTGTCCTCAGGAGGGACGTATAATAGTTGAATGAGATTCGAAAGGAAGATTTGGATGGGGAGGGAGAAAAGAGGGGTTTAAAGGGTGAAATTAAAGAGCAATGCCAAGGCCTTCCTCCCCCTCCCTGCCCCTGCAAAACATAGTTTCTTTGTGTCTGCTTGGGGATCAGATGGTATTTCTGAGCTGCTAGCATGCAGTGGAAAAGTACAATTCATGACAACATTGGAAACAAATATTTATACTGGATAGTTAAGGCACATTTTTCTGGAAAAAAAAAATTCTAAAGTAGACTGCCCCAGTGTATTTTATCTTCACATTCACTGGATTTATACAGGATTCCTGTACCAACGCTTGCCACCTCTGTACATGTGTTGCAGCTCTCATCTCTGCATTCTCACCCCTGTGCTGTATACAGTGCTGCTGAGGTTGCTATCCAAGAAAAGCCTCAAATGTTCCCTCTGATGCGTTTCTGCCGGGGCCAGTGAAAAATAGCAGCAATTGGAATTCAGACAGGAAAAGTTGGGGAAAACCAAACCAAAACCTCTGTGTGCATTTGTGCCATGGAGCACAAACCAGGCTTACCAGGAATATTTATTTACTTTTTGCTTCCAGTATAGCATGTAAATGGCCTGAAACTTTGAACATTCAGGGGGATTTTGAAGTAATACCAATTCCCTTCCACCTGAATCACCTGTGACATGTCATTCCAGACTGAAGTCACTGGAATGAGATAGCAAAGATTGAGAAGTTCAGATGCTCCCCATCACACCAAGTCAGCGGGCATCCACAGATGGCAGATCAAAACCTACAAGCCAGGAACCTTTTTCTGTAATGTGACCATTTGTCCCCCTCCTGTGGTTCTCATTAGAAAGGTTAGAAGTCCTGTATAAGTGAAGCTTCACGAGGCAACATCTATAAATGACAGTGATGACTGTAGCTTCCACAGCTCCATGTCTGCTCCGAACAGTCCATCTACACGGAGATCGGTTTTACCTTTTTCCACATGAATGTGGAGGAATTTCTAACCATCGATGTCCCTAAATTTAAAATGAGCTACTTCTTGAGGCACAGGCAGCAAGCACCTGTGTTTAGTTATGTAGTGTCACTTAGGTGCTTAGATATATAGTACTTAGGTGCTTAAAGAAAATCACCTTCTTCCAACGTAGTTCATCTGGCAGAAAAAAAAAAAAATGAGTGAGTAGGGCAGGTAATGATGATGTCAGGTCTGGAGAAGTGAAGAGACTCAATTTTGCCCTTAAACAATATAACAGCTCTTCTTGGGAAACACTCTTTTATTTGCATGAGCGGTAAGTTAATGGCTGCTGCTAATTACCTTATTTATGGAGTGTTTCTCCTAGCAAAGGGCTTAGGTGCTGTGCCATAAATTCAGTGAAAAGATCTATCTACGCATTACTCCATGATATTTTAGGTGCCAAAATCCGGTGACCTAAATACCAGAAGGCACAAGTGTGAGGTTTACCATGTGAACTGGGGTACTGAGGGATGGTGACACAAGATACACTAGAATTAGATTCTCATATGTTGTGTGTGAGGCTCTCTAGGGGTTAAAATGTTTCTTCCTCCCTCTGACTTTTGTGAGACTGCTGTGCTTAATAATGTTTGGTTTAAAAGGTCCCAACTAGGCCTTGAAGTTCACACCTTGTTGAGGTGAAGGAAAGAGGAATGGGGGCCAGTTCACACCTCTTCTGCTGTTGTTTGCTGGGAGACCTGATTGCTGGTGTGCAAAGGTGACATAGGAAAAAAATGCAAAAAAAGGGTGTAAAATGGTTTTTAATTATTACCTTGAAGTTTCGGGTTTGTTTGTTTGTTAACTTTTTTTTTTTTTTTACTTTTTTTCCTGAATTGAATGGGGAGAAAGAGCATTTCCTGTGATAAATGGTTGCAAATACCCAGGCAAGCTCAAAAGTGATCTGGGGAGGGAAAAGCCATGGACATTGTCTTTGCAGTGCTACAAGACCCTTCCTCTGGCAGTGTGTAGACATATGCTCTGGAATAGATGTGTGGGAGGAGTATCCCTGAGCTCCAGCACAAAGCTGAGCACCCAGTGCAGGTTTGCAGGATCAGGACCTGATGTCTACAGCAAGGAGGTAGTTTGGGATCTTGGAAACTGCGGTCCCAAGCTCCGTGTTGCAGTGGCATCAGAGCAAAGGTGGTACAGCAGCTTTGGAGAGTCAAAGGTTTGCCTGGAAGAAGGCAGGAGAATAATCATGCTCTGTGTGATTCACTAAACACTTATTAACAGACCCAGGTGACAAGAATTTAACAAAATGAAAAGCAAAATAACACTCCCAAATACAGAAGGATGATTGGAGAAACCAGAAATCCAAATAACAAATAATCACTCCCCCCATCCAAACACCTTGCAAAGAATCCTTAGGATTGCAAAACTAAGTGCTCAGAAATTGGGAAATCTCAGTACTAATGTTGCCTGTGCAACTTTAAATCAGCCTCATTCTGCTTATGCATTACATTAAAGATTATAATTACAGGATCACATGATACTTTTCCCACGGGATTCCTGTCTCGTTCGATGCACAGGATGGACAGTGTTAAATTAATGAGCAGCTCTTCAATATGTTTTCTTCTTGTTCTTTGCATTTCCTCAGGCCTTGCTTATACCAGAGCACTAAATTCTCCAGTGAAGAAGGAATTTCTTGAAGGGCTTTACTCTTCAAGTTTCTGCCATAGTATTTGGATACAGTTCATTGCAGTGTGATATTCCCAAGAAAGAAAGAACCCAGATTTTTTAGAGTACTGAGACTAACTCAGAGGTCCCCTGTAATTCTGTGCACCTTCTGTGCCTTACCTACAGTATGTTTTTTTTTCTTATTTTTAGTCTCATGTTCAGACCTGAGTTCCTATTGGCTTTGGCTGCAGCTGTGAATATTCATTGCAGGTGCAAATTAGAAGCTAATGTCTTTGCTGGGGACAGAGAATCATAGCTGCTAAAATATGGTTTGGAGAGATTTTAAGTGAGTCACGTAAGACAGCAGAAACACATATAAAGTCCAGTTTGCTCAGGAAATAATGAGGTCTTCCTCACCTTATTCACTTTACCCTCTCTGATTTCTTGCAGCAGTGGATTTGGGGGATGTATAGACAATGGTCTGCTCTATGTTTCATCTTTGTTACGTCTCCAGAGGAGGTCAGCTTGTGTGTTGCCTGCAGGAGAGTTTGTGTAAAAGGAATAGCATCTTCTCCTGTAATTGAATGCTGTATCATTGTGCATATGAAAGAGTAACTGGAATGCTGATATTTCCTAACTTTCTCACTCTTCACATGGTACCCTTAACAATATCCTTTTGTTTGTCTCTAGTTGTGTTCATAGTTTCTCAGATTTTGAAAAAAAGCAAACCCCCCAGTAATTCTGCCTTCCCAATTTTTTCTTTGCAATATCATACAAACATTCACGTGGAACAGCATTTAGTTCCTTTTATGCAGGCTCTAGTCAATGGAACCACTGATGGACTAATTATTCATCAGGACTGCCACGGGGATGGGTGGGTATGACTCCGTGTTTTAGCAATATTTGCAGAAAAAATGCTGGGACTTGAAACTCCTGAATTTCATTCCATTCTCTAGACAAGTGCCTTTGTAGGGGCACAGACTCTTCTGCCCATTTTTAGGCAGAATTCTTGTGAGTTGTTCATATTTGGCTGGATTTTCATGACAATGTCTCTCACACAAAAGCCACTCCTGTTCCAAAGTTCAAGTCCCTACTTCAAAGAGTGGAACTGGTACAGCTTTTCAAAGGAAGGCTCCTCAGAGTTTAAGATTAGTAGAACAATATATTTTTCCTAGCAGAAGAGTTTCAGCTGAAATTTTAAAAACAAATAAATGCATAAATCACAATTCAGCCTGAGACAGACGCCCAGCATGGACAATTTCAACCAGAACATTTAAAGTCTGGCAAAGCTCTAAGAGACTGAAAATTGTCTCATCATGTGAAGTGTGTGGCATACTTCATCAAGGCAATATTATCAGCTGTAAGTAATCCAAGCTGCACATATAGACATAGATGTCAGGGAAGGAAAAAACAGTTTCAATAGATCAGTTAGTGCTATGGCCCAGCCTGAATGGAGCTATTGAACAAAACTCCACAAAATCTAGTATCTAATTCAGCAAATGTCTTGACACTGAAGTTCCCCAAAACACAGGTGAATCATTTAGCTACTGGTAAATATCTTTCACTATAGGTAGCTGAATTTCTTGGGACACGCTATTCAGTGACTTTCAAATACAGCACTATGCTGTTTTCTTGCATCCAGCGATTATGGATTGACTTGATGTGATAGAAATTTCCCTATCAATGAGCAAAGGGGAACTTTTTTCTTTGATGGGGACCTTATAGCATAAAATGATAAAGCAAACTGCAATATCTGTACATTATAAAATTAACCTATAGCCCTTTAAAGCAGACGTCATCTTGCTATACCCACAAGGAGTTAATCTATCCACAATACATTATGACCTTTAATAATTGGAAGTGATTGGCCAAAGTGCTGTAAACCTGGCAGAAATTTGTTGCCTTGTTTTCTGCAAACCACAAGCACAGCTTATTAATTGAGAAATGAATGTTGACTGGCATTAGCTGGCATCTGTAAACTGAAAAAGAGAAATGACCATGGTATGCATTTAGTTGTAAATGGTAGAGCTGCAAAGCTGCAACAGGTAAAATTGGGTTTTAAGCACAAATGCAAACCCCTTTTAGTTAGCTGCTGGCAAATGGCCAAGTCTAGGGTTTTTAATGAGGCTTCTGCATCAAAATAAGTGAAACCACATGGAATTTTAATTGTTCTTGTTCTAAATATGAAACACACTGGGGCAGTATTCATGAATCTAGGATGTTAGCATATATATTGGCATATTAACATGACCGCTTCTTTGTTCTAAAGGTATAATTCTCAGAAAACCTGAGTGCTAGGGTATGTTAGGAAGGAATCATCTTGGAAGATTTAAAATAGTTTAACTTGGAATCTCCTCGGTTTGGGGGGTTTTCGTTTGGTTTTTTGTTTGTTTTCTTCAAGCACAGTGATCTGATCAGGCTGCACAGGAAAAGATTACTTGCTGTGCTTGATGCCTTGTTTCTGTTTTTTGATGGCACAAAATAAAGTGTTCACAAAAGTGTGGTTTCACAATCTTGTGGTGATGATGCAGGGTGGAGGATCTGTGCTTCACCCATTTAATACAAGCTATCACGAGAGTGGCAATTCACAGATGCAAGTTTCCTTGCTATGGTGGAAGTAAAATTGGCATAAATCTTTAATCCTGCTAGGGAGAGGAATAAATAAATTATGTACTTGCACCGTCATGTTACTGTATTGCTAATTGACATTGCTATTTGTGTGCAACTAGATAGGCAAAGATGGGTGCCATACCTAGAAGAGCTGTTTGTTTTCCCAGTCTAGCAAAGACCTGAACATATGTAAATGAATATGCATCTGGTGTTTGCAAGTTACAACCAAAATCAACCTTAGCACAACCTTGTGAAGGTAAGAGCACAGAAAGAGGCAGTGTAGTACAGGGAAAATGCACCAGTGAGGTTGCATAGCAGTGAGGATGGCAAGAAGCTGAGTTTTAGAGGCAACTTGTTAAAGCATTTTTGGATTCACTTAGAAAAGAGGCTTTAAAACAGGCATCACAGAAAGCTTTCTGCTCTCCAAAAGTACCTTTACATGATGGAGATACAGAGGTCTGGGGACAAATCACGAGTTATAGAAACAGCAGAAGGTATTGGACGAAAGAGAGTTTGGAGAAGTGTGTGCAGGAGCTGTGCAGACACAGCCATGGGTGAGATAAGAAAGGGTTATGGTTGTTTGGCCTTCGGCTAAATAAGACTGTGCTTTACAAGCAACAGTAAAAACAAACAAGTGTAGATTTACTAGAGCATGTAAGGAGGTCTGTAGACCCATATTAGAAATGCCTACATGTGGTGTGCACGTTCCCAGTCATTTGACACATACATGATCTCTTGGCAGCGTTTTAATGTGTAGAAATGTATGGATAGTTTGTTACTAAGAAAAAAAATATTGGTTGCAAAGAAACAAAAAATGCCAAAGTTTTTCTACACCCTTACACTCACACTAGTTTTCTACCTTTGATTATAAAAGTTGTTTGGCTTCTATCAGAGTAAACCAAAAGCAACTCTGTTCATGTTGGGAGAGTTGCAATAACAATAATAAAATAAAATAACCCCCCAAACCCAAAAACAAACCAAAAAACACAAAACACCAACACCAAACCACCAACAAAAAAGGGGAGTATAAGCAGTAGCAGACTGAAACTAAGTATTTTGAGCAGCTGGGGAAATTATACTCTAACCTTATATTTCCAGATACGTATCAGACCTGTTCACAATATAAAGGATAGTGTTCCAAAATTACAGCTTTGAATCTGGGTGGTATTGCCCCTGGCTATTGTTTGCAGTTGGGAACGAAAGAAGTTGCATCAAGTAGTAGAGTGTTTGCTGTAAAGGTACAAGTTATATTACATTCCATGGGACTGTGGTTGGAGGGGTTGATGATAAAGACAGACCCATTCACCCGTAGGTCATTGATTCAGTTCCTGATAAAGATAATAGTAATCACATTGTCATCAGAGTTAAAAAAACGTCTTTTACTGCCCATTTAAATCTCCCTACAAGTATCTTTTGAGATGAGAGATTATATTCCCTAGGTTTCAGGCTGCAGGATTTGGACGCTTGACTAGCTCTGGCCCAGAACCTCCAGCCTGAACCCAAGCTGTGCCTGAGTTTTTTCCCCCATGCTGCTTTTCGATATCATAGAAGGTGTGGATTAAACAAGCTGGTAGAACAGGACAGAATAGTGATCTAAATCACCAAATGTGCCACACAGGGCAGCAGGATCTGTTGAGTCTATGGTTTATGGTAGCAATCACTGTTGTGTGTGCTGCAGGGAGCAAAGGCAGAAGGGCTGGAGGGATTCTCCTTCTACACAGTAGAATTGGTAGGTCAAATTCAAAGCCTGTCTGCAAGGAAAAGCATTTCTCTAACTTACAATGAGGTTACACAGGATTTTTCAGTGTTTAGCATGTCAGTTTGGCATCTACAAGGTGGTGTACTTTCCTTCTAGGTGAATCAGATTTAGTAGGCTGGCAAAGTGATGGGTGAACCTATCTGTAAAGCTGTAGAAGTGTCCCTAGGAAGTACAGGGAGAGCTAATTTGATTTAATTATTTCCCCCCCTTTATTTATACCTTGCTCTTTCCAGCTATGTCTCTATAAAAATGTTTTGTACCTATTGCATGCTGACCCATGCATTTCTCTGTCTCTTGCACGGTACTTCTGCCTTAAGCTCTTTCTCCCTGTCCCTTTTCCAGTATCCTTTTTGTTTTCCACTTTTCTCGCTCTCAATGCAAGCTTTCACCATCTTGTGCTCATGTCCATCCCACAGTCTCCTAAGCAGATCACCAAGCTACTAATGCTTGCTTTCCAGTTCTGCTCCAAAACTTTGGGTGTTTGATGTGGGATTAGAAATTAGGCAAAATGAGTTTACCCATCCCTGTTTTGCGTTAGACTCCAATTCACAGCATTACCATCCAGACGTTCACAGTAGTCATAGACTGTGTGGTCTTTTTTGCAACCAGTCTGCCCAGACTACATAGGAAAACAATTTTTTTTTTCGTTGGCAAAAGGAGTGTTTGGCTTGTAATTTTCCATCAACTGCACTGAAAAGTAAAATTTGCATCTTTGCTATCAGCACAGTGACCTTGTCCATCGTTTAGATAAAACAGATAATATTTTTCATCTATAGGAAGTAGCTGAGCAGATCTTCACTTAAATTGGTTAAGGCAATAAGCGGGGCTTAGTCATCTCTGGTGTAACTCTCCTGGTGTCAGTGGTGCAACTAACTTTGTGTTGCCAACTCTTGTAGTTTTATTACAAGTTACATGGTAATTTCTGCTTTTCTCAAGACCCCAGATGCTGATGGCCTGTGCTGAGATTGGAATCTCAACTCTCATGTGCAACCAGACCTGAATTTCTCTAGAGACTACAACAAAAACCAAAGACACGTAACCCTCAAAGGTCAAAAACCAGAAAAGAAATCAACTCCAAATCCACATTTCTCTTTTTGGTTCTTTTTCAATCTCTTGATTTTTGAGATTTTTTTTTTCCCAGCCTGACTTGTGACATTTGAATGCTCCAGGTTGGCAATGCTGCTCCCTACATTGGCATTGGTGGAGTTAGACCAGGGAGGAATTTGGCCCAATGCATGTAGAAGACAGGTGTATGACTCTTTTCCTTGCAATGTATTAATTGATGTGATCTGCTGTTCTCTTGGGGGCCAAAAGAAGTGGGGTTTCATAGAAAAATAGAATTCTATCATCACTTGGTACAAAAAATGGTATTTACAGAAATCTTTTCCCCCATCTTCTGTTATAATTTTTTAGGTGCTTCAGAGCTGGGCCCATTTTCAGATCCCAGGCAGTTCACAA
Organism: Indicator indicator; assembly: GCF_027791375.1. Taxonomy (NCBI): domain Eukaryota; kingdom Metazoa; phylum Chordata; class Aves; order Piciformes; family Indicatoridae; genus Indicator; species Indicator indicator. The sequence goes on from NC_072018.1 coordinate 19,442,038, forward strand.
GCATTTCATCCCTCACTGAGAGCCGCTTCTCCAACCCACGAATGCACTATCCAGCCACCTTTACTTATACACCGCCAGTCACCTCAGGCATGTCACTGGGTATGTCCGCAACCACTCACTACCATACCTACCTACCACCACCCTACCCTGGCTCTTCCCAAAACCAAAGTGGACCTTTCCAGACCAGCAGCACTCCATATCTCTACTATGGCACTTCGTCGGGATCATACCAGTTCCCCATGGTGCCAGGAGGGGACCGCTCCCCTTCCAGGATGCTTCCTCCATGCACCACCACATCCAATGGCAGCACGCTGTTAAACCCTAACTTGCCCAACCAGAGTGATGGTGTGGAGGCGGATGGCAGCCACAGCAGCTCTCCAACCGTCTTGAATTCTAGTGGCAGAATGGATGAGTCTGTTTGGAGGCCATACTGAGATTTCTTCTGTAGCCGGCCTGACCTCTGCAAGCCAAAAAAACCCCAAACCAAACAAATGGTCGACTAACTACAAAGTGCCTGGGTCTTGTGTTGTTGTTTTTTATTTGTTTGTTTTGTTTGTCTTGGTTTTTTTCTTAAAGAGATTTTTACCAATACATGCAACTGTGTAAATGGGATGATAATGGCCACAAATAACAAGAATCACCAACATACCACAACCCATGTTTCAGATTATGTGGATCAAAGATCAAAGCATATATATATATATATATACTTTTTTCCTTGAAACCATTTTACCTTTTTTATATTTAAAATGTACCTTTTAAGCACAGACAAAAAAAAAAAAATCACTCCCTCCATTTTTTTTTCTTATGTTTTTCCTTTTTTTTTTTTAAATTGTATTTTTGGTCTAGAATGTTGTGATAACTAGTGAGTTCTTTTGCCAATGAGACGACAACGGACTCCCCAGCTATCAGGAGAAACATGGTGATGCATGGCAAAGGCTGCGTTCCCCTTTATTTTTAATAACCCCCCACCCAGCCATGAACTCCAGATACAGTTGCAATCATACAATGTATGGGACCCTCTTCACACCCACAGTGCAATTCAACTGGCTTGTATTGGTGCACATAAAAAGAAAGCAAAGATTGAGTTGTTTCCATTTTGCCATGATACTTTCAGGTAAAAACAGCTGTCCCAAAAAAGTGTGTCTGAGCCTTGCTGCAGAAAATGGTTGGAACTTCTCTGTGTTCATTGCCTTTTTGGTTTGTTTTTGGGTACTTAAAGAGAATGAGTTTTCAAGTTAGGCTACACAACCCTGGGATTTCCTTTTTGCTTTTGTATCCATTCATTTTGCCTTTGATTGGCCAAAAACCAAAAAAAAAGAAAAACAACCAAAACCTTTAGAAATGAAAAACAAAATGTTATTACTTATGCAAAATATCAAAATGGCAATATATATTATTAGAGCCAAAATGGTATACATAGTGTTTGTGTTCGGCTATGTTATTTCCTTTTTTTTTTTTCCTTAAATTATAAATGTGTAAAATTTGAGGTTGTTTGCTAACATGAATCATCATATAGCTTTAAAAATAATATTTATAATTATTTAATGATGTTTGGACCCTTTAAATGTTTCTTAATGTAATGATATATTGACTTCGGTCTCTAAAAGTGTTTTTGGATTTTTTTAGTTTTCTTTTTTTACTTACTACATTTCTGCAATGGTGTGAACTTCAAATCCTTACCCAACTCCGAAAAGCAGTTCCAGTGTGAACCAGTTTACAATGTGATGTAAAAATGACAAACCCAGCCCAAATGCATCCATATCAAATGATTTTGGATGTATTTTTTTATCTAAGTTATGAAGGAAATACTGTGTTTACAATATTTTTATTAGCTGTCTGGTTGCCTTCAACACAGTCTTGCCTTTTAATCAGTAGTTGTGGAGACACTGAAAAAATGGTTAGGAGGAAGAAATATTTTCCACCCTTCCCCTAATTTCTTCTTCTCCCAAGAATTTTATCAGAATTTAGAAATTTGAAAATACTCCTATTTAAAATTTTGTCTTTTCACAATGTGATTTGAGTTTTGACAGGATTTGTTTTCTTTTCTGCAGAAAAATCAAAACTGTTTCAAAGCCCATATTTTACAAGCAATTAATATCTCAGAAATGGGGGGAGAATTGGTGAAACTTTCCCCCCTCCCTTTGTAATTTCAGCCCACTTGATGGAGTAAAAAGGTTCAAAACTTGAGACAGAAACTGCCTGGTAGCACATCACTGCACGTTAGCATTAAATGCTAGAGACATAAGGATGCTGTGTTGACTTTGAAGCTGATGTGGCTATTGTCGTATTAGAGGGACAAGCCCAAGGGCGGTGATACTTACCTCTGCAAATGATGAAGATAAAAAGTCACCTTAAAAGCCACCTTGGGGCTCCCAGGTGTCATATAGGGAGAGCAAATTGCACCCGAAACCCTTAACCATCCTGTCTGCTGCCAGACTCTCCAGCGGAGAGTACCGGAATAAATCAACGGTGAGCGTAGCCATACAGAGCCTGACAACACCATCACCGCTCGTTAACAGCAAAGCTGTTACACGAGTTGACATTAGCATGGTACAGCCCTCCAACTTATGTGATGACATGCTTTTAAAAAAAAATAATAAAGTCTTTGCCTTCTAAAGGTTGTATACCAAGTATGCTTAAAGTATAAGTAAGACACTTTTTTTTTTCTTCTTCTAATACTTAGTTTTCCTTCAAAGATGGAAGCTGTAATTGATTCTATTTATTTGTTGGTTTGTGGTAGCTTGAAGCATACCACTGTCCATTTATTTGTAACTGTAAAATACATTTGTTAGTCTCAGCAGCACTTAAAAAGCCAGTGTCTGGTTACACATTTCAGTTTTGTTTTTTGTTTAGTAAGCAAGAGAAAAAGATGTACTGCCAGTACAAGCTGTTTCCTATTTAATAAAAGGTACTATATTTGTACATTATTTGTTATTGCTGAGAAGGGCTTTTTAAGGTTTACTGTATGCATATTAAGTAATTTTTAGGGTACTTTTGTGTTGAAATGTTGTTGAGCGTGGCTGCAGGCAGCAACCCAGATTTTTTTTTTTTTTAAGACTTTGTTGTAAAATTCAAGCACTTGTTTTTTGTTTCTGGATAAATCCAGCACAGACCAGAAATTTGGTTTGCTCAGTACTGACAGGACTCTGTTTGTGTCCCCGTGGTTTCTCAAATGGACCATTAGAGACAGACTTTGAAAACATTTTCTCCTCCTGGTCGAGGTGCGCATGCCTGATCTGTGCCCTCATCTTCCCTGGTTGTGTGGGCAGGTGTCTGGCTTGGCCTGCTTGAGATAGGAATGGATTTTCTAATTACCTATGGACAGAACAGCACCAGCCCCTGGACATTCAGCAGACTCCCATGCTCCTGAGCCCTCCTGGTGCCTTTTGAAAATCTTTCAGTACATCAGGATGATCCCAGAGGAAGCTGTACAGGCTGAGGCAGAGATGCTTATCAAAGCTTTCGGAAAATGCTTTCCAGTTTGCTTGGAAATGCTCTTGAATCACGATTTCAGACCAAAAAAATATCCCAACCAGCGATATGTAGTTAAGCATATCATATTATTTGATGGTTTTTGCAAGGTGCTTAGCATCAACAGAAAGAAATGTTGTCAAAAGTACAACAGCCTTTCAGTTTGGTGACTGGTAATCTTTGGCACCAGTCATAGATTTAAAGATTTTAAAAATTACCTTTTTTTTTTTCTAGCTCTCTTATACTACCAAAGATATACTTCCAGCACAACAGGCGTGATGTCCCTTTTGCCAAACAGAGAATTAAACTGTCCTCTCCCTCCTCCTAAGGGTAATTGGATCAGGGTCAGCAGGTCAGGATGGATGAGTAAAGCAAATGGTTTAACCCACAGCATCATTCATGTGGTGCTGATCGTTTCTTTGTAAGACCAGCTGCTGTGTCTTTCATAGTATTGAACTTTTTTTGCCAGCAGTCCCCTTAGCAAGTATTTCCCAGTTTTTGCAGGTACCATCTTAAGCGGAGAAAATTTTGCACTTTCACAATTAGCAAAGCAAAGCTCAGCCCTGTGTTGGGCTGCACATGGCCAAGAAGGCATGAGAAAAAGCAATAATTAAAACCTGGATGAGCCATGAGCTCAAAGAAGCCCCATTCTCTGAACCCCTGAATTTCCTCTTGTTACTAAATATAATGCATTTCATTTTAACATTTTCTGAGAACTTTTTTAGATGTTTGTTTAATTCCATGTTTACAGATAGCCCTTTGCCTTTTTTTTTTAATGCAGTACTTCTAAGTATATCAACCAAAGCCATACTTTTACAGTAACTTTTGGTTTAGGTAAGACGAGTGACATTCCTTTTTTCTTTTTTTCTTTTTTTTTTTTTTTCTGCTAAATATGCTTTTCCAGTCTTGAATTTCTGCTGGAACAAAATATTTGTAGCATTTTGTGTAAATACAAGCTTTAATTTTTTATTTTTTCAAACGCTGTCAGCCAAGATTTGCTTTTCATGCACATATTGTACAAACACACTCCGCTTTATGCCACAGACTATGATTGTGGATCAATTTACTTCAACTTCAAAGGGACTATTTGTATTGTATGTTGCAACTGTAAATTGAATTGTTTGGCATTTTCTCATGATTGTAATATTAATTTGAAGTTTGAATTTCATTTTCAATAAAATGGCTTTTTTTGTTAATGTCCTTCTATGCTTCTTATTCTTCCGCTCTCTCCTCTTAGCACCAGGCAGGGTAAAGTGCATGCAACAATAGGACATGGTGCCAGCCATTCTGTGTTGGCCCCATCAATTTCCACAGCGCTTAGTTTTTCAATTAAATAGAAAAGACAAGTTCCCAGACCTGTGGATGGTAAAAGACAGCTTCTAAATCTGATCCCGAATGTTGCTTCTTTTCTTCAGTCTTCAAACTATCAAAATCTATGTCTTAAAGGAGTGCAAACTGCTCAGTTCTGAAACGTAACATTAGATGGGATGTTAGCTAGGACACTGTGGTGTTATGGTGCTGTGGGCAGAGCTGAAAGTATAGGAAAAGGTGGGATAAATTTCCAAACCAGTGAGGGAGGGATTGGGGTTTATGGCACATTTCCAGGAAGGGGGTTGCATTATCCCCACCTCTTCCTGGTCAGACATGAGGAATGCAGTTACAGATAATCTTCTGATTTGCATGGCTGAAGGCAAGAACAGTTTTCAAGCAGCAAAAGATATATGTATGGATAGGGAGGCGACTGGGGGAGGAGGCTATTTTTCCTCCAGCCTAGTGACAGGGGTAGGAGGAGATGCAGCTAATGAAGGTGAGGTTAAGTTCACCCAAGGCTGACTGCAGGAGGAGAAGAGAGGACAGGAATTGTTTGCAAGTTTGTTCCTGGTTTCATAGTAAGTTCTTACCCTTTTTAGCTATCTCTTGAGTTTGCAAAAGTGAAATAGTAGCACAGACAGGCAAGAGATTCCGATCATTTCAAGAAACCTTTAACTCTGAAATTCAAATATCACTAATACTGATGTTGTGACCTCTTCTTGCATTAGCATGGATCGACACTTTTTTTTTTTTTTTGCGTGGTGGTTAAGACTGAAAAAATATTTGGGGGTTTTCAAAGGTGCTCTCATTCCAGTCCATAATCTGAGATCTGATTTTAGGAAGCTTTATCCAAGAGGGAGGAATCAAGCAAATTAATTAATTTTCTGTAGTGCAATTGTTATATAAATCATCTAGGGGTTACTTATGCTAAAATATTAGTGCTTTTTGCTGCTCTCTGGTACACAGGTTAACCCAGCTCAGCTAGTCAGAACACAGAGGGACATTCATTATGTTCTTGCTTTTCATGGTCATTTAATCCAGATGCTCATAAAAGGAAATAAACATTTTTTCACCATTTTGTATGATCAAGCAGTGGAATAGGGGCCTGTGGAGGTTGTGTCACTTTTGTTCTAGGAGATTTACAGGACCCAAATGGGTAAAATGTGAAGCAACCTGGTCTGACCCCAGAGCACGGTCTCCTCCAAATTATTCCATGGCCCTGTGAGTCAGACCAGGAGCTATCTGCTACAGATTGTCATCTAAGCTAAAAACTGTTTATGTGACTGCACAGATAACACATACTCATTCAAACCCAATTTGAATAAAGAGGTTTAACAAGGTGAAATTCTCACATAGGTATGTTATTGAGGAGTTACAGTGATCCTTCTATCTTTTGTTGGTTCCTGGCACATTTCTCTGGGATATCTATGGTGGACATGATCAGTATAAGGGCTGGGAGAGCAAAACTATCCAAACTGTAACTGATCCAGTACAGGCATTCCCATTGTACCTCATGCTGGGGGTGTTGCTTTAGATTTTGTGATTCATTTACCCTTTTGCAGATTAAGAAAGGTGAGTGCTCTTGCCTTAGCTAGAAACCAACCACTCTTGAGGTAAAATGACCACCACTGGGCTTCATGGAGGTCTGCCCAATATGGAGATGTGCGTTGGTGGGGAGAGATCAAACTCAAAGTACTTGTAGGAGATAAGATTTAAAGATACCTCCTACAAGGATGATGAGTGTTGTCTTCCTCATCTTTTGGTGTCAGTAACTAGCTTCTTGCCTTTGGATTATGAGGACTGAAAATCAACTTTGAATCACAGAAGTCAGGCCTTTGCTAGTTCTATGCAGCATGCATGCAGCAGGCAGCACCTCACACTACCTTTTCCTGTTGGCTGTTTTAACCTTTTTAATTTCCTGTAGCTGTGAGAAACACTGAAGGGGCTCAGAGGAGCCAAGACCTAAATCAGCCTTTTTTGTGTGTCAAACAAGCTCTTGGGAAGCAGTGGGGAAGAGAAGGAGCAGGGTTCAGTACCAAGCCCTGTGCTGGCACCAAATAAAAAATTCATCAAGCTGTTTACAAGGGAAAAGGGGGAAATAACCTCAGTTATATGTCCAAGGATTGACATGTACCATCTAGTTACCTTCTGCATGATCAGGAGGAAATGAATAGGTATTCTGGGGTGAAAACCCTCCCCTGGGTGATCACTTGCAGATGGCCACAGCAGTGTTGTGCAGCACTTGGGGGGGTCTCACTAGATCCTATAGTTGAATAGGAAAGGGCATGGTGTAATGTGGGCAACCAGGTTTGCAGCTCAGACACTTGGATGAATGCTTGCAGAGAAGAGCTCAAGAGCATTATCATTCAGAAATATTTGTTGGACAGGTTAAAAATAATAAGAAAATCCACTAGAAATTCAGATTTTGGGATAGTTGACGGAGATAATTGTGATGAATAAAATAATGAGAGCAGGTTGAGCATTTCTACTCAACATCTTGAAGAAAAGTTTTAACATGAGCTTAAAGCAAAATTATAATCTACTGATGCAGTACTGGTCTTCTATGTCTGGAGCTGTTCCCATGGGGTCTTTCTATGACACTTACATGACCTCTGGGAACAGGAAGCCCCAGGAACACATAATGTTGTGAGATACAAAAAAGAAAAAAACCTAAACTTCCAAAAGCATCTGGTGATGCAAACAAAGTAACCCTGTGACATCATTTAAAATTGAAACTCTCAGGCCTACCCTGCAACTTCCATGCAGGTTAACTGCATATATTATGTAGGGTAGATGCAACTTGCATTTCTAATGTCAAGTATGTTATCTAAATAACAAGTGCATTTTAATTTCCCTTGTTGGGAATTCAAGTGGACTTGAATTACCTACTGCAGTTCAAGTGAGAGAATAAAGTAAGATCTCTATAGATATATTAGTAAAAACTTGTAAAGATGAGATTAATTAGTTTTTGTTCTGTAGCTGGGAAATTTCAGCACCGTATATGACTTTTCAGGCAGCTTTGGACTCCTCTTTTTATGCCTCAGTTTCCCTAAATATAGACCATGGAATTTATTATTTCCCTTCTCTGTCAGAAAGTCCCATGGACTCAGTGTTTACAGAGAGTTTGGAACTCCTGTTGTTGTTTACCTATTTTTACTACAAATCCAAAGTTTGGTCTCACACCATTGGATATTGTCCTTTGAAACAGCACATTTCTAAACCACATGTTTAGAAAAACTGACCCAGTTTCCAGACTGCTGATCTGGTCAAAAAACAATGCAAAGTTAAGGCCAGGTTGTGCTGTCTCAAGAGACTTACTCGAGATTTGCAGTGGGGCAGGAAGAAAACCAGAGATCACTGCAATCCATGGAGGCAACCCTTGGCCACTCCCTCCCAGCAGCTCGCTTGGGATGAGCAGCTGGAGCTTGTGGGATGTCCCAACACTTAGAGAAAAGCAAACAACCCATGTTAAAGTTGATATGCCAGTGATTAATTATCACCACAAGGCCAAAGTCAGATGGTGATTACACCAGTAAATATCAGCTGAAGTCCCTCTATTAATAGCTTCATGGTTTTGGATGCAAGCATTTTTTAACTCATGAAGGTGGATGTTATCAGTGAAGGGTCACCAAAATGCGGTCTGGGGCAAGTGAAGCTTGACACAGGACCACTACCACTATATCCACTCAGAGTGGCTGTGCTCAGCGTATCTTGGGATCTTCCAAACGTGGAGATGAAGCTGGGGCTTTGTCAGCGCATCCCACCCCACGCTTCTCTTCATTCACCTCCCAAAGTGCAAATGATTTTTACCCCAGCCTCTGTGTTTGGGTTTTTCTCTGCCTCTGGGTTTGGGCACAGGGTGCAGTAAGGGTTTAAAACCCTGTTGCACATCTACAGGAGTCTAGTGTCTAGTGAGCTCTCCTTTCTACGAGTTCAGTTGTATTCCCCAAGGCCATGACTTTGGCAGGCTATTAAAAATAGTCAGAACCAAAAGACCAAGACAGCTCCTCTCCCCTCCCCCCCCCCCCCCATTTGTTTACTTTTTCAATTCCAAAGTTGGATAATGAAGTCCTTAGTAGCTGAAAATGGTGCTGCTGCATCCAAATGCTCTGAGAGAGATATTCCTAGGAAAGTACAGTTTTTACCTCTGCTCTGGGGTGTGCAAGGCTGGCTAGCAAATGTCAGGAAATAGGAAGGAAAGGCCAGAAGGGACAGAAGGGAAAAAAATTCTAAATGATCCAGGCAGATCTTGGGAAACCTGGGTGTGAAGGATCTTTGTCCTTTTATTGCCAGTAGTGATGTTCTCTTAACAGAGCAGAATGTTCTCATCTTTTAATAATAGCCAGGCCAGATACTAAAATCTCTTCTGCTAATACTGTATAAGCAAGAAGCAGAGCAGCTGATTTCTGTTAAGACAAATACACTAGGAGAACAAGCCAAAAAATGTATGAGAAATCTCCAGAGGCCTGTTTTTGCAACATCGTTTGGCAGAGAAACCTCAAAGTCCGTGACTGAGAATCCAGCCTGTGCTTGTGTCCTGTTGCTGATAGGTCACCACATGTCGAACGGCAATTCTTGTGCTGCTGAGGGATTTGGAGCAGTGCTGGTGGGGATTTCCTCCTGTACTTTAAAGAGCAGCAAAATCTACAGCCTTTGACTTTAAAGGTGCTGTAGAAAGAACCAGATGATGAGCAATTTGCTTGACTTGCTCCTTTCTATAGAAAAAGATTATGTGTTGAGCTGAGACCAGTGATTTTAAATGGCATCTTTTCCCTTTTTCTTTTCTTTTCTTTTCTTTTTTTTTTTTTTTTTTTTGGTACTTTCTCCTCCACTTTGTTTCTTTAGTCTATTTCATTTGTCTGGAAGAGATAATTCAAACTACTAGATAGAGGCACGATTGTTGCATTCTAAGGCATTGTATTGAGCATTAGAAGGATACATCTTACTCTCTTCACACTACCCTTCAATCATCCTTTCCTTATGTTCTGCACAAAACCTGCGTTTCCCTCTGGGCAGGGTTCTTTGAAGTCACAGTAAAATCACTCACATTTGTAATGTGCTTATAGGTATAGGATGGAATGTATTAGAGAAATGGAATGTACATGGTGATGTGATGTCTTGCGTTTCTGTAATGGGGCAATGTCCAAGAGTAAAAAGAATGAACCCTGTATCGTGTTCACACGTTTGTCTCATATGCTGCATGGCAGTTCTTGAAAACAATTCCTAGAAACCAGAAAAAAACCCATTGTGAAATGATGGAGAGAACTCGGCCAATATTTAGGATTGCTGGCTAATGACTGCAGATAAAGATATTTACGGAGAACTTGTGCAACCATCTTCCTTGCCAGAGAGGGAAAGTTTTACAAACCTTTTCACATCTGCCTGACTAAGAGGATCCCCTCAATTGCATAAGTTTCCAGTTATGAACAAATTTTGGTTGCTCCATTTAACAGGGTGCAAAGACATATTTTTTGTTTCTGCACCCTGATTTATAAAAGATACTATCTGGGAATGGCATTTTCTTTGATGTGTGCATCTGCCCTGGAGCAGCTCACCAGCTCCTCCATGACAGAAAATACCAACAGATAACATGCTGATGAACTGCAGTCTTACTTGTCTCTTAAATTTACTTATACAAGCATGTGTGACACAGAGGGACAGATCCTGTGCCCGCTCTGTGTCAGCAGCACTTGTCATGAAGGATGGAAAGAGGGTCCTTTACTCATGGCTGAGGGCTTGTGCCCTGTGCTGGGTTAACTGTCTGCTCAGACACACCTGCCTGTATTAGACCTCATCATCTGAAAAAAAAATATAGAGAGAGTAATTTAGGTCATCTGCAGCATGACAGCCTAGAGACAGGAAAACACAAACCACTGGCTTGAACAGGCTGTGGTTGAGTGGAGCTGGCATCACCCCAAGTCTGTTCAAGTCCAGTTGGTGGGGGCGTGTACTCATTCCAGTGGGGCTGAGGGGTGAAATCCTGACAAAGGTGGACAAAAGAATGCATACCATAAAGGAAAGCACTCTCAGAGGCAAATCTCCATGCTCATATCTTGTCTTTCTGAGGAGGTCATGAAGCCACCTCCTCATTCCCTATTCCAGCTTCCCCAGAAGGTTTTGGACATCTAGAGTCGGTGTTCACATCTTGCATTTGGCTCTTTGTTTCTGCCAAAAAGCAAAACAACAATCAGATCCAGTTTGTGCTTTGGGGAAGCGGAGATTTGTTGAAGTCACTGCCACTTTTAATGTCCCTATTGGCCCTTTGGTATTTTAATTACTGCCTCACTAAAATATTTTAATTATCTGCTCTTCCTGACCTATGGGAGACAATAGGAGCTGCACAAAGGGATACACCTCTAAGTGCGTAACCTGAACCCATCGATGGTGCACACAGACCTTCTCCCACCCTGTTGTGTCCTTTCGAACTTGCACTGGTTGTGTGAACCAAAATCAGGGAAAATTATAGCAGCTTGGATACTGCCTCTTGAAAATGTACATCCAACAGGCAAAAGCCAATATTGAATTTGCAAAGGCCTGCTGCTGGAGTTAAGAATGACCACAGAACTCAGGCCTTACAAATGAAGTAACAATCATTTGTTTAGTGCTTCTTTGCCACAGCTACAAATAAGAAATTGAACTTCAAAGATGGAAGACATGAAGCTTAGAAGCCCACTCATACTCACATGCAATACAAGAAAGGGGGAAATAAATTTTCCCTATATATGTATTTATGCAGTATTGTAGTACTTAGGTGATACTCAAGTATTTTAAAATGGAACATAAGAAAACTCCAGCTTCCCTGCTAGGAGAAGTACCCTACAATGAATCTTTAGGCTTTGGGAGCTTTAGCTTTATGTGCATATGAGTGAAACAGCACCTTGTGCCTGGGCATGTTTGGGGGTCTGTGTGCATGAGTTGGGGCAAATTGGCCTTTCCAAGAAAAGCAGGTGGAAGAGGTGGAATTCACCTCTGGTTTTTCATAGGAAATCCCACTGGTTTTGCTGAATGAATTAATGTTTCCTAGAAAAATGAAGAATTTTGGCTTCTAGATACATAGATTTGAAGGTCACGTGCACAATTAAGTAGTAAGGATGTTGATAATTATTAATGTTATACTCTTCATTGACACAGTGCTTTGGGATCCTCCTTTGTGCAGAACACGATCTAGACCATACACCCTCAGCCCCAAATAATATGTATGACTGGAGGTTTCCAGATAGTTTTGAAGACTTCAGAAGGTGGAGATAGTCTTATTCTCCTCTGGTCAGTGGTTTGGTCATTCGAGTAGTAATGTATCCCACTGCTCCTCTGTAAAGTCCCATGTCTGATGCTGCTGTTGTTGGAGATCAGTGAGACAAAGCAATATCTTTATTAGATCAACCAACACAGCTGGAAAAAAAATGAGAAGCTCTTGGCCAAGGCATTTTTCAGACTCCGAATAAAAAAAGAAACTGGAGAAACTGGGAAAAATCGCACTGAGTTTACTGGAATGTTATAAATTATCGGAGACATAAAAGTAGAGCAGAGAGAGACCTTGCAGTGAGAGAGATGAGGGAAAAGATTAAGTGCTATAAAAACATTGTAATGGTTACTATCTAGTAAAATTATGAATTTCAGTTCTTAGATTCATCTTGCACTGTTTTTGTTTGTGTTTTTGGGTTTTTTTGTATCCTTGTAGCTTTTGGCTGTTGCTTGTGAGAGCTTGTAGTCTATCAGTTGGTCTAATCAACTGCCTCAAAAAGCCCTCTCTCCCCAAGCCTGACTGTTTCTCCAACAAGTTTAAATCCTTAGACTCCAGGAACTTGAACTTTAAGTCTATGACCTTGTACTTCTCAATATGAAGCCTGAACACTGAACCCCATATTATAACAGCAAGAACATAACAAAACTTACGGCCAGTGGGTTGTTCGTAGAGGTGGAATATCTTTCAAAGAGATCTTTCCCATCCCCAGCAGACAGCCAGCAGAACATGAGTCAGCAGCGTGCTCAGGTAGCCAAGAAGGCCAACAGCATCGTGACCTGTATCAAAATAGTGTGACCAGAGAGACTAAAAAAATGATCATGCCCCTGTACTCAGCACTGGTGAGGCTGCACCTCAAATACAGTGTTCAGTTTTGGGCACCTCATAAAAAGAAAGACATTGAGGTGGTGGAGCGTGTCCAAGGGAGGACAACAAAGCTGGTGAAGGGCTTGGAGAACAAGCCATTCTTATGAGAAGTGGCTAAGGGCACTGTAATTGTTTAGTCTGGAGAAAATGAGGCTAAGCGGAGACCTAATTGCTCTCTACAACTACCTGAAAGGAGGCTGTAGTGATGTGGGTATTCTCCCTAATATTGAGTGGCAGGAGAAGAGGAAATGGTTGCAAATTGCACCAGGGCATGTTTACATTGGATATTAGGAATTAGCAATTCTGTCATTCTGTAACTGGTATGTTGAGCACTACTGACAAGTTTTTGCAACTATCTCCTGCAGTGGAAGAAATTATATAAAGTCTTCTGCTTGATGCAGAAAAGCAGAGTGTACAGGAAAAATGAGGTGTCCTAGGCTTTGGGTCATGCTAATGGGTGTGACACATTGTTGAGCAGATGCCTCCCTCCTGCAGTCAGCACCTCTGAGTCCCACCTGTGCAAAATTTAGCCACTGTCTTGGTTAGACTAAACCATGAGAAAGCTGGGAGATGTTGCTTTTCGTGCTCGATGCAAAGGAAACAACCCCTGTTTTTTTTGACGCTTTGACCCCTGTTTTCTTATCAGCCATCACAGTGGTGTGGTAAAGATGCTGAAGATAGCAGACGAAAAGGGTTGAACCACATGAAGATAGTTTCATTATTTGCATTTTATTTGCTCTGACTATCTGGGCTGTCACATCCTGACTGTCTTGTATATGTAGAAGTAACTTCTATGAATAACTGCTGTCCCTTCAAGCTGTTCCATGAATAAGGGAGCTCTAAGAACACAAGGCCCAGGTAGACAACAAGGGATTTTGTAAAGAAGTATGTCCTTCTGTCAGTTTGAAGGATTAACTTAGACATTTTAGGGTGTTTATGTTCATTTTTCAGCCCTTTTTGGAAAGAAACAGTACTACTGATATTATGCTGTGCTTCCGTGTTTCTATCCAAGCATAGGTTTGAGTATAGCCTTTATTATGCAGCAAAGAGGACAGCTGAGACATGCTGTAGTACAGAAGAGCAAGCTCCTGTACACATCAACAAAGCTGGCTTGCTCTTCATGCAATGACCTCATTGAATAAACTGAGGACTGGGGCAGCTCTTCAATGTTCAAAGATGAGATTATTTCAAAGACTGAGTCCATAGTAGGCAATATAAGTGCTCCATAATGCCCTTTTCCTCTCCAACCATCAACGTACAGAATCACAGAATTGTTTGGGTTGGAAGTCACCTTTAAGTTTATCAAGTCCAATCACCAGCCATTAACATTTGTGACTTGGGTGCACTCTTGCATTGTCTCAACAATTTTTCTGGGAGAAAATTTGAGCTTGGACCATTTTCCTCTGCATCTGGATATTTTTTAAAGGTCATACAGGCTGGACAAATGCACTGTGTATCAGTGGGTTCCCAAACAGGGTATCAGGTAGACCAATACTACCCAGCTCTGGTATGTAGGTTTAGCTATAGATGTGCCATGTTTCCTGGACCCTTCTTCTAAAATCTGCAAGAAATTTTATTGTGTAGAAAACTAAGAGCCTGTGAAGAGGCTTTGGTCCCACAAATACTGAAATAATCACAGAATCACAGAATTAAAGAATGGTGGGAAAGATCATCTAGTCCAACTGGTTCACCTAGAGCAAGGTTGCATAAGACTGCATCCAGGTGGGTTTTGAATCTATTCAGAGAAGGAGACTCCACATCATTTCTAGGCAGGCTCTTCCAGTGCTCTGTCAGTCACTCTCATAGTAAAGAAGTTTTTAATGCAACTTCAAAACGCAAATGGTGACTCTCAGCAAAAGTGTTCAAAGCCCCATGAAAAAGAATTCAAGTTCATGTGTTTGACCTTATGCTTGCAGCTGCGTGTGCACACCTGAGTGTGCAGTGAGGGTGACACTGTGTCACTCACTGAGCTGCAGTGACACAATTATGTGCCTCAGCCCTCTGATTCTGCAGAGCAAAGGATAAAATGTTTATCAGATTTGACCTAGATTTAGCCTTGATTTTTAAAGGCAGGCTTGTTGCTCTATGAATAAACTCAGGATGTTGAACATAAACACCTAGGAGAGAATGACTCTTCTCACTCAAGCCCTTAGAACAAGAAAAGGAGAATTAAGATTTTAAAAGAAAAGTCCCAGCAATGTAGAAGCAAGATGGGAAGATGCTCAATTTAAAACAATTTAAGTTCTCACTTTTCATATCCTCCAGAACACAATACACCTGGACCAGCAAAGGCCTTGTTATACATCTCTGCACACCCTGTCCTTCTCCTGAGTTTATTCCTCAGATCTTCTGTAGATGTGAAATAAAATTTGAGTCATGACTTGAATCATGGACTAGCCTGAGCCCTCAATAAGAGCCAGCCACTGTAGAAAACAGGTGTCACCCTCTTCCAGGAACCCTGTGTGAGGTGTTTTCAGAGAAAAGGTAGAGCTCTCTCTTTCCGTCCACAAAAAACAACTAACTGCTAATGCAGGCCTGGCTATTTTCTAAAGGTTTTTTTTTTTTTTGCTGTAGACCAAACTTCTAGGTAGGAAAATAATACAGACCAAGAGTAGGTCTGTCCTTCTGGCTACTAGTTGTTTGCAGAAGCTTTTCTTTTTATCTGGATTGCCTGACTGGGTGCTACCTGTTTGCACACTTTGGGCTTCTTTCTGTCTGTCCTTTGCACTCTTGACTCTGCCTGGACCTTCACTCTGGTACACCGACCTTGTAACACGCAGAGTTCATTTGACTTAGCTAATCATGGAAATTTGGGGTTCCCTTCTGGCTGAGCAACCCTCTGATGTTGGGCTGCAAGTGTGGAAAGGAAAGTGAGATTTATGAAGCGTGCAAGAAAATAAAGTGGAAAGAAAGCATGTGTATCAACAGTGATTTTCTCCTGGGAGGAGAAAGGAGTGCATTTCCAACTTGGTTTTTCTGGGTCTGAATCTTTCCTGGATATGTATTAATGAGTAATTAATACTTCCACATAGCAGGCATCCCCTCAAAACCCAGCCAAGGGTAATGATCTATTTGGGAACAACTGCTGCAAATAAATCACTGCCAGAGCCCAAAGAGGTTATCTCACCTTATCAGGACAGACTTCCACATCTGGGCTAGTTACCCTAAGTTTGCTCCCTTTGTACTCAATAGAGGGAAAGTACTTTGTACTTTGATTTGAACCAGTTTAGCTGCCTGCTTTATGATGAGGGTCATGAGATGGCTCTGGAGCTGGTGTAGCAGTAGATTTGATATTCCTCATGGCTGCAAAATAGTTCTAGATGTTGAAGTCCAAATTAATATTCAGTCCTTTAAGCTGATACCTTTAAACTGATGGTTGTCCACAAAATAGTGAGGGAGGCATTGTTTCCAACAGGAAAGCGCTCTTTGTAAAAAATTGTCAGCTCCGTGCACTACCCCAGGAGATTTTCAATTAATAGTTAGAGCCTTTGAATAGGTCTCAGTGAGTGACATGAGCAAGGAAGACCTGAGACCTGACCCATTATCTTTACTTTGGGTGGAATTTTCTGGTTTTCCTCTCAGTGGCTAATGGAAAATTGCTTCAGGAATCAAATGAGAAAGGAGGAGAAGAACAATTTCTCCTGAATTTGAAAAGAGTAGTAATCTTGCTGCTGTGGCACATGAATTGGATACAAAATCGCTAACATTAAATAAATGCACAAATGGTAACTGAGTTGAGAAGACAATTCAACCTCACAAAAGCTTCAAGGATCCTTCAAACAGCTTTGTTGGAACACTTGGATGCTTTCCCAAAATGTAGATAAATATTTCACGTTTGCAAAAACTCATGTTGGAAACCTCCCAGGAAGCTTTTACTGAAAGGTGTCTGAACCTTCCTGCTCTGATGGGGATATAAACATGCTGCGACAACCCTCACTCATGTTGCAGCAGTTGAAAAGAAGCTGATGGCAGGTGGCCACAGGGCAGCAAACAGGGATAGAAAACAGTCTTGGAAGGGTTCTTCTGCATTTCAGCCACATCATTCCTGATCCTGTGCAGAGCAAGGGAACCTAAAATTAATGAGAAAAAGATCCATATGCTGGAAATAGCAAGAGCTGTGGCTTGGGTGCAGGTGGCACCCAACCAAGGCTCTGGCCAGGCTGTGTATTTCCATAAGCAGTGGGAGGAAGGACATCAATCGGCTGCACAAAGAGTCTTTCTGGATGTGGGGTAATGACAAGCTAGAGGCACTACTGTCCCCAGCTGTGTCACGTAGTCAGTCCCTTGATGCCAGGCAGGCATTTTGTATTAGCTGGCTGCACTGCACACCCAGGTCCTCACCATCAAAGGCAGCACATGTGCCTTCCAGAAGAACATATTCTCCATCTGTGCTCAAAATGCTGGGGCAATGCCGGTGGAGATGCTGCAAGGGGAAACTCTGATTTTGGGGAGCCGGATATTGCTTATAGCTGGTGTGGTGTCCAGGCTGCCCTTGCATTTGCTCCTACCCAGAAATGCCTGTGTCCCCAGGCAGTCATCAGCAGAGATTAGCTTTATTTCACTTGAACAGTGTTTTGGATGGTGTTGCCCTGATTTGTCTCTGGACTAGGAGCTCAGCTGTGGCACCCCTTTGCCAAATGACACCATCATCAGTGACAGACAGAAATCAGGTGTCATTGCCCAAAACCATGGTAGGCTTCATCCCAAAAGTTAAATGAATCAAACTGTGCCTTGGTCCAGGCTGTGGTCCTGAAGCCACTTTGCTTTTTATATTTGTTATATCCATAACACTCTCAGCCCCTAGAAGAGAACAGCCACATCCTGAAAGCCCGTTCAGATTGGTCCTTGGTTTTGCTAACATGTGATCTATGCCTGGAAATGGCTTGGGAGAGTGTTACTTAACTGTACCCATGCTGTATATGTTCTTGTGCCCATTCCAGCATGCCAGGACTGTTTAATTTACTATATATAGTCATAGCATATGTGTACTTGAGTATATTCTCTCTAAGCCTGGTTCAGTGTAGAGGTTTCATGTAGCATACACTATAAAAAGTTTCTTTCTCAGATTTTCATCTTGACATGAAAGTGCATTACAACATTTGCCATCAATAAAACACAATTCCTTCCATGTGAAAAGCATTACAGCCACAGTATGGTTATTGAGTGATGATACCTGGATGACGGAAATACACGAACAGGAAAGTGTACATAGGGAAACTTCAGAAATGATGCCAAGTTGGTTTTTTTGGTTTGATTTTTTTTTTTTAAAACCTCCAGTGTCTGATAGAAATGCAGATGGGTTTGGAGAATTCAGTTCATTTGTACTCAGAAGGCAAAAAACAAAAGAAAGGAAAGAGTAAAACGCTGAGCTGAAAGAGAAATGAAAACAAGGCAGGGAAAATTGTCACAAATGAGTAACTGAGGATACTTGGAAACCCAGAGAAGACACATGTGAAGAACAGATTGCTTTCCTCTTGCTCTGTGTTTCAGTCTTGGACCAAACTACTCATGACCAGGCATCAGGGTTTTCAGGGGTTCCTTTTGCTCTCAGCTTGTCTCTCATGCCCAGCATAGTGTCCAGCACTGGGATGTCAGTACCATTAATGTAACTTTGACTTTGAATCCTAGAGATAGGATCTCCATGTCAGGCTTGAGGACACTGGGGAAACTAAGTGGTAGATTGCCCCTGTCTTACAGAGTGTAAACCTAAACTGAGCAGCTGACTCCAAAATTGCTGAAACAAAGAACTTTCATGATCTTGTAAAGAAACTGTGTCAAGACAGTATCCTACTACTGCCTCTAAATTTGGTTCTTATTGACATGTTCCCATTACCACCAATATAAATGCTATCTATTTTGGTTTTAGGAAAAGTTTAGCTTTGAGAAAAAAAAACATGCTGATTGACTTGTTAAATAAACTCATTAAGTATACATCTCCAAATCTTCCTGAAAGTAATGTAAATCACTGGCCCTGGGTTCCCAAGAGGCAAGGCAAGTTGCTTGAGTTTGGAATGCATAAACATTTAGTGGAAGAAATTGTGACTTCAGAGAAAGCACAAACAAAACAGCCTGTTGTTTGTGTGGCTGCTTTCTCGCAGGAGAGCAACTGAGATGCATGGAAAGGCTGGAGTATCCTCGATGGTTCATGTTTGTAGCTGTGATCCAAAGGGGGAAGAACAAAGACTTTCCTATTTATAGCTGAGCAACTGAAAGCAAAAGCGCTCAAGTGATGAAAAGGCACAGTCTACCATCGTTGAGGCTTCCAAACAGAACACAAACCACGGCTTATCAAAGAGCAGTAACAAAAAGGGATTTTGCTGGGTGGAAAATAAACGGTGCTTTTTCCAGTGAATCCACCATCCCACATAGCAATTTTTTTTCTGGATTGGTCACACTTCATCAGAGCAGTGATTGCAGATGGAGTGAAGGTGGGAGGAGAAACACGTGCCTACGAACGTGTGGAGGAAGTGCTCTGCAAAACTCATGGTCTTACTATTTCCATTTTGCAGGAAATGCCAATACAATGTCTCAGAGTCAAACTGTTATATGACATCACCAAGAGGCTAGATTTTGATTTAAGGAATAAGATAAGCTCTGCTGTTTGTGCTAACAGCTGCTTTTAATATCTATTAAAAAAAACCCCAAACAACAACAAACCCCCAACCCTGAAACTATATACAATAAATAAATAGGCTATTTCATCTGCTCTACCAGGTCTTACTCAACATCTTGCCACAGTATCAAATGACTTCATATCTCTGATGTGTTATATTTACACTTCTGAGGCATTAGGAAATCAGAGGTACTCAAATACGTTATAAAAAGTGCAGTTGTAGTGTGACACAATTCTTTTTTTCTTCTTATGAAACACACTTTTTCTAAAAGAGATTATTTTGTTTCAGGAAAGTGTCTTTTATACATCAAAGTTTTTTCTCAGGTTAAAAAAAAGGAAAAGAAAAGAAAAGTAAAAGTTACTTTGAATTAAACTTTCTGACAGGAAGCCATTTTAATGGATCTTTTTCCAGTTCTATATTTGCTTCTGACTTGAGGCTTCCTAGTACTGCAACAAACCCACCCCATCCCAGGAATCAATTGATTATACAGCTGATTATGCTTCAAAAATCAATATTTATACCAAAGTGTCTGTAATCAGTAGCACAAAGTCTGATTAGGTCTTAGCTCCCCTTTTAGCTACTCAATTTATATGTTTTGGTGTTACGACCTGCTTTGGGAATGCAATACTCCTCAACACAACATTGCTGTTAACTACTGGTTTCTGGTCTCCTGAGAGGATTGCTTTAGGCACGTTACTGGGGTGTGTTACTGGGAGCTGGAAGTGCTGAAGAAACCAGAGGTACCATTGGTGATGCTAGATTTAGGAGGCAGGCAGGTACTTGGTTGTAAAGCGTCGTGTTCAGCATGGGAGCAGAGAGGCAGGAAAACAGTGCAGCAAGTGATGAGACTTGGGCAGGAAGGAGATGAAAAGCTTGAAATGTCCTACTCACCAATGACCTACTTAACAGAGCTAGACCCACCTAACCTATTTGTGAATATGACTTTCCAACTGGAAGATGGGACCTGCCACATGAAGATGAGGACATGTTGCTATTGCCAACTCAGGGAGAAATGTCAAGAATAGAATGGGATGGGATTTCTTGGAAAATCATAGTCATAAATCTCTAGGGGATGGTTTGACCTGAGATAGTTGCAGAGGTTGTTTACATTTGTGCATTTGAATAAGAAAGAAAGGTAAACACCTTTCAGGGAGAGAGGAAGGAGCTGTATAAATATATCAAATTCATGTGAAACAGGCAGGTCCACTTCAGAGCATGCCACCTGCAGAGTGGCTGACACTTCTTCTCCTTGTACAGCTCCTGATACATGGGCAAAAGCTGGTTGTCAGAGGGAATAAGAGCGTGTATGAGGTTCAGATGGAGTCAAGGTGAGATAAAAGGAAAGTGTAGTCTTAGAGGGCATGACAGTCCAGATGTGCCTTCTTTCAGCCCAGTCATATGGCTGGGCTTGTATCAGCAATAGTGTGGCCAGTAGAAATAGGGCAATAATTGTCCCCCTTTAGGTGAGGCCTCTTCTCAAATACTGTGTTCAGTTTTGAGCATCTCAATATAAGAAGGACTTGGAGGTGCTGGAGTGTGTCCAAAGGACAATGAAGCTGATGAAGGGTCTGGATGTCCTGGGTTAACACAGCCCACTCTCACAAGCCTCTCTTCCCCACACAGAAGGGAGGGAAAGTAACATCAAAATACCCTTTGAGTTGAGATAAAAACTTTACTGAGACAATATGCTGTACAATTACCTTAGCAAAAGCAGAAGCAGCAGCAGAAGCCAGTGATAAAATGGTTTCCCCCCACCCAAGCACAAAGCAGCCAGCACAGCGGAAATACCAACGCCTCAAAAAAACAGAAAACGGAAACAGAAACCAGAACAAGAAGCCTCTCTGAACTTCAAGCCCCATGCTACTTTGCTGCAGACAGCACTTTCATTTTGAAGCTGGCACAATGGCAGCATGATACTGAATACACATCAGTAGATGCAACTCAACTCATGACACTGGAGAGTAAGTCTTATGAGAAGCAGCTGAGGGAACAGGGGTTGTTTAATCTGGAGAAAATTAGTTTCAGAGGAAACCCTCTTGCTCTCTACAACTTCCTGAAAGGAGGTTGTAGTGAGATGGGGGTTGGTCTGTTCTCCCAAGTAACAAGTGACAGGATTAGAGGAAAAGACCTTAAGCTGTGCCAGTGCAGTTTAGGTTGTATATCAGGAAAAGTTTCTTCAGAGCAAGCAAGGGTTGTCAAGCCGTGGAACAGGCTGCCCAGAGAAGCAGTGGAGTCACCATCTCTGGAGGTACTTATGTGTAGATGTGGTGTTGAGGGACGTGGTTTAGTGGTGAACTTAGCAGTTCTGGGTTCACAGTTAGACTTGACATTCCTAAAGGTCTCTTCCAACCAAAACAATTCTGTTTCTATGATTCTATGACAAAGTGAGAGGCAACCCTGAGAAAGTGAAGGCAATAGCCAGAGGAATGCACTGCAGGGACAGATGGTACTGAGAAAAGGTTTTGCTAAGGTGAAAAAACCATGTAGTACAGGGCACATTGAAGGAGCTCAATGCATTTACTTGCACTGAGTGAACAAATTTAAGAGAAAATTAAAGACAAAACAGAATTCAAGCTCTCAACCTTGTCCCTCTCCAAGCTGCGTGTGGATCTGGGGTTTATGAGAATTATACGGACAGGACCAGTGTGGAGGATCTGTCTTGCTCTGGGTCTGGGTGGTGAGCTGGCTTAGTGCTGAGGGACCCAAAATCAGATAAGCATAGTTAAGCTCTTTACCTCTGCCAAGGGACACAGTGGCAGAGACTTCAAAAAGGACTTGCTAATTCCCTCAAAGCAGACCTCAATTCTTCTGGTTTTACGCTCACTCCGCTGTGATCAGGTGGAGCAAGGATGAACCTGGGCACGAAGCAGCAAGCTCTCAGATGCTCTAATGAAAATCACTCTTGTTTCCTTAGATTAGGGAAGGAGGTAGGGAGGGGAAGGGAAAGAGGTGGTCTATCTGGGAGAGAAGGCAGAGATTACATGAAATAATTGATGCCATATGAGCACAAGGTAGTATTTTCTTGCAAATATCTACAGCACTGAGCTATGATGGACAATGGAAAGGTGACAATAAAGATGGTTATCCAAAGAAAAGGCATTTCAATGGTGAAAGTCAGTCTGAAAGGACACATTTATACTAATAAATTCAACAGTTCAATGGACACATCGATCATTGTTACTAGCATGGACATGCCCTAACAGAATTATTAGAAGGAGGTCTGGCCAAGCTTTTGGCTTGGGTTCTCCCATACAGTGCCTGGCACAGCAGCCAAAACAGGCCAAGGACCATACCCAGTGGTCATTTTATATTTGATTACCCTTATCTGGAGGCTAAATTGAATACCATGGACATGGGTCTGTTGGTCTTCTATCCAAAGAATGAGCCCTAGTCTTTGTTTTGTTTTGTTGTTGGGTGTTTTTTAATGTGGCCAAGTATATTAATTTTTGTTATCTTTCCAAAGCATTTAGTTGCACCATGACATCCTTGTGTCTGCATGCTCCCAACTCATGACATATTTGTCTTTGCAACCCATCTGGTAGGTAGGAGAAAGCAATTCACCTTATAGAAGCAAGGGGGAAAGGAGATGGAAGAAATTCTGTCTGTACACCAACATACAGCAGCATTGTCAGACAAAACTGGTTTCAGGCAAGTTAACAAAGTTAAACATCATAAATACATAGCATGGAAAATGTAGTATATGCTTGTTTCTTGAATCAGTTTATAGATTCCCAGCATGGAAGCTATGGTTTCGTGTCTTCAGTGTGGTTTTGACCCATGCTAAGTAGTGGGTATGCACTTACCTGTGTTGTAACCACATCAGTGCTCAACTGGGAGTGTGGAAATACAAACAAGTTGCTGCAGGGTAAAAAAGGGTGTGAGCTTTCTCCTCCACCTCTGTACCTGTGTGTGCTTGCTACCCCAAGGTACCAATGGTGAATATCAGGTACCAAGTAGGTACTAAGTACCCGTACCCTCTGCTACAGAAGAACAGCCTGCTCCCAGGGCATCAAGATGGTGAAGAAACACACATTCAGTGGTGGAGATGACTCAGTTGGAGGTTCCATTGTAGCTCACCCTGTGAGAAATAGTTTATATGCTTGTATAAAGAGACTTGCCCCCAAATCACCCCAAAAGACTGCAGTAGAGGCAAGGGTGGAACCTGTCTCTACCAAAGCACCCACCTTAACCACTGAGCTGCCCTCTCACGCTCCTCAGTTATTAACAAGAGTATTTCTTAAGCACCAGCAGTGTGTTCATAGCTATTAAAAATATAAAGAAGTTATAAGCTTTGACCTGTCCTCTGGTATACCCGTGTCAGATAGCCACTGAAATGAAGAGGTGTTTATTTGCCTGAAAGTGTGGAGTCTTATGTCAGCTCCCAGCATAGGAAGTAATTTTGCTGGGGGTCTGATCCTGCTGTGGGTGAAGGGGCTGGAGTTTCTGTTTTACTCTGAGCATAGTGCCTGCACTCTTGGCATACCTGGAAAATGATCCTGCTTTGCAGCCGGTGCCGGTTCCTGGCCACCCCTGCTACACACCAGGCTAAATTGGGAAACTAACCTTTTTTTTTTTTTCCTCCCCCAATGTATGGCTGGCCTCCCCAGCTTGCCACTCAT
Organism: Indicator indicator; assembly: GCF_027791375.1. Classification (NCBI taxonomy): domain Eukaryota; kingdom Metazoa; phylum Chordata; class Aves; order Piciformes; family Indicatoridae; genus Indicator; species Indicator indicator. The sequence continues at coordinate 19,466,163 of NC_072018.1, forward strand.
GAATGCCTTTCTGAGTTAGCTGTGATTTGGAAAATTAATTGACTTGGAGCCTACTGCTGAAGCAGCCTCAAATGCAGAACACCCAAGATGCGGTGGTAGCAAGGTCAGAGGAGGTGGGAAATACTGTAAGAGAGGCAGCAAGCAATAAGCAGAGCAGAATATGGGCACCAGTGGAGAAATGTAAAAGGAAACCATTCAGATCAAACACAACCATGGGAGACAAGGCAAAGGGACCTTGGGAGGCTTTGGTATTTACTGGGGGAAGCTGTCAATGCCTATGGCAGGGAATGCCTCTGGCTCACTGTGGGAGGTGAAGGTCTCCAGAGACCCTTTGCCTCTAGCCAGGACATGTGAAGAGCATGCTAAGGACCATCTCCTGTGAGTGCAGAGAGCAGTGTCTTTACTGTGTGAAGAAATCTTAAATTATGTAGTTTATCTCAAGCATGCCATCTGCTTGGGAGTCAGTCCATTAAGAGAAAAAAGAAATGAGGGCCAGGTACAGCTCAGTAAGGGCTTTTCTCCTATGGCTGCAGTGCTTTTTCTCTCATTTTATGAATCCTCATAGAAAAAGCATTCTCAGAGCATGTCTGTTTTCTGTGATGCAGAGAGTATACCAAAACTTTGTTTGGCCTGTCTTAATATACTGAAGTTCAACTCTTCAAAAGTAGCTGGGGAGTGAAATCCCGTGGAAAAGCCTTAGTTAACAAAGCAGTGCTTCTCTTCAGGGCCCAACTGTGCAGCTCTGAACAGGTTGTGCAAACAGGATGGTTCAGACAGGCAACTGAGTGTTGGCAGTGAAACCCTTCCCATTCACAGCCAGCTGACAGGTGGGGATGTACTGCAAGTGCATTTTCATCCTTCTCGGCTCATGAGGTGAGGTGACACAGCCTAACCCTGCCATGAGCAAGCACGTTCAGCTAAATCATACTAATTCCCATCTGAGGTGTCCCAGATGCCCATGCACAGATAGTTACAGAGGCTCAGCTGATTGGTGATTTCTTAAGTTGCTGTCACTCCCATGTGCCTTTGAACTTTCCCTGCCTGCACTATGTGGAGGATGCTGACATTTCTGAGCTTCACAGCATAAAGGCAGGCATTCTGGGGAGCTGAGTAGCTGGTGTTTCTGAATACCAGCTCTTGTCGTGGTTAGCCCACACTGCAGGCACTAGGGCAAGTAGGAGAGCACATGATATGCAAAAGCTGATGTCTTATCCTGATTTTCTTTAGGACAAGGAGCTGGAGTTGCTATGCCAGAAGCCGCAAAATAGGATTGCTAGTGTTGAGTCTCAGGAATGGATACTTGCCCAATGAGAAAAAAGTTAGTTCAAATGTATTTGATTTAATTACAGTTTTGAATGGTATTGTCACCAAGCAAGTGTCAACCAATTTATCCTCAAAACACCTTGCCATGGTGAATGACAGCTCTCTCTCTGGGGCAGGAATACTGAACAAACCTGCTTCAGATAAGCCTGGGGAAATGCATCAAAAATGGGAACAGACCTCTGCTTTCCCCAGGTCAGTGGAGCTGAGCCAGGAGTGAGGGTGAGAGCAATGAAGCAACATTTCCCCTCCTTATCACTTTGTCTGGGTCAGATCTTCTCCTTGTTTCTCAGATGTGGGGGAAACTGAGGCGTGGGATGAGTGAAGGTGACTCGGTTGGGTGTTTCTGCTGGTGTTCAGTTTGCCATTGCCTGGAAGCTTTGTGGCATGTTTTAAAGTTAAATTGTGCAAATGAGTTTGGTTGCTATTATCATGCCAAAAAAAAAAAAGACTGTTTGTATACAGCTACCAGGCTGCTGAATCCTAGTGGCATAAGGTCGCAGAGCAAGCCTGCGACAATGCTGGCAATCAAGCCCCACTCCTAGACTCCCCACCCAGTTTCTATTCATTGCTTGTTTAGGATAATGAAGAGCAGACTGAATGAATTGGGGTTGTTTACTTCAAGAGACTCTTATTGAAAAAAAAAAAACAAACCTACTGCAATCTAATTTTGGCCTGGGCTGTGAAGAGTAATTTTCCTGAGCATCTTTTGAATCACAAACTTCCCCAAATCCACAATGTTATATACAGGTTTCTATTTTATATCTGATTTTTAAAGCAATTAATATCAAGCAAATGGCCATTAAATATATTTTTCTCTGCTGTTGTGCCTACGATATCCACAACAGATCTCTGCCTGGTGAATCTGGAGAAGCAGGCTGGGACAAATAGCCCCTCAAACACTCACGATCATCATTCTCTTCACTTTCCCAATTGACTTCCTCATAAACAGCCTATGCCAAAGCCTTTATGAAATTCAAGCCTGGCTTCACATTTCACTGAAAAACCTTTAAGAAAAGCCATTTTTCATACTTAAGACTTTTTCAAATCTCCTCTAACCAGTTACATTCTGCATTGTATCTTTTGAATCTGGCCATTGTCCAACAACAATCCTTAAAATCCCTTTACAGTTTTAAAGGAAAATACAAGCCCTCATTTACCACTAGATCCAGCCTGAAAATAAAGCTTAATGCCTTGACAGGCCTGGATATTTTTTTGGGTCCTAAGTCTGATTTATGGTGGTAGCCAGCAAACCAGGCTGGTGAAATATTTGCTGCTGCTCACAGGGATCTGGAAAAATGAAGTGTGAAGTTCTGAAGAGAGCAGGCAACAGTTCTCCAGTCACTAAACACTTCCAACGAGTTGGCAGCGGAACAGAGCTGTGGTCTGAAAGATGAACCTCAAAGGAATAGGGGAGGGGAGCAGTACTGCGCACAGTGTCAAAATACTGCTGCAGCCTAAAGCTTTCCATACATTCCTGACATTGAGAGGGAAAGAGAAACATTTTCTTCATTATTTATTTATTCTCTCTCTCTTTTTTTTTTTTGCCCCCTCTGCAGGGGTTTCACCCGAAGTAGGGAAAAAAATTTAAAAGCAACAACAGGAGCATGGCAAGCTGCTTAAGCCCACCATAAAATTATGCCAGTTAGAAAAAAATATATGATCTGGTTAGGGGCAATTGTTGCTTATGCTCACTCAGTGAGTGAGGCTGTGATGAAGCATCTCTAACCTTTCAGAGTGCCAAAGCCTTGCCATCTGTGGGCGTGGGAGCTGTGATTTTCATTCCCATGAAAAGGGAATTTCCTAGAGGTAAAAGTGAGGTGGGGATTTTTCAGAGTGTTCTTGGAATGAATCATCCCTGCATAAGTTTGCCAGGTAAAACATGTGGCTGCTTCACGTTATTTTCTTCAAAGGAAGTTAATATTCATCCCTATCATGTAGATCACATGGAGACAAAGATAGGCTGATAAATTAAGCATATTTCAGTACTCAGGGTTTCAGTGATCTGCTTTAGCTCCTATGAATTAACTGGGGTTTCAGTGTTCACGCTGAGTAAAAAGGGCAGCCCTGGGAGGGCTTATTGGAACAAAATGGGGAAGATCTGTCCTTGAAAAGCTCTCTTTGCCCACTTGCAGCTCCTTTTTATTCATGTCTTAATCCTGTTCCAACACCTGGGCACGCCATGAAATAAAAGATCCTCTCCTGTCCTCCCTTGTCCAGCAAAGCTTGCAGAGCTTTTATTGCCTCGAGGCCCAGGAGAAATGAGCATAACCTATCAGTGGCTCTGATGCACATACAATGTAACCTTAGCGCTCACAGTTGTAGAAACAGGTTGTCCAGAGAGGTGGTAGATGCCCTATCCTTGGAAACATTGCAGGTCAGGCTCTGAGCAACCCGATCTAGTTAAAAATGTCCCTGCTCATTGCAGAGGGGTTGAACTAGATGACCTTTAGAGGTCCCTTCCAACCAAGACCATTATATAATTCTATGATACTTGAAAATGCCAGTGACCAAAGCAGGGAAAATTAATTCTTCTTCACATTCATGGAAATGAAGATGGGATTATTTCTGTTGGTCTGAATTTTTTCTTTAAAAAAGAAAAAAGAAATGCACTAACCATTTTGGTTTCAAGGTGTCCAAGGTCAGAAGCCATGATGATATAATGAAGCATTGCTTGTTTCCAAATACAAGGTTTTGGTTTACAGAGGAACAACTGCATTTTCTGATCGCTTTTATAGCTGAGAAATTTTCTACCTCTGCTGTGGCATGAAGCAGGCTGGTAGCCACCTAGGTACCAGCCTGCAGCCTCCTGCCTCAACAGGCAACACGTATTATTATTATTTTATTTTCTTGTTGTTACGAAACAGTTCCCTTTAGCAGTAGAAGCATTTACGGGACATGCTTACAGACAAACTTGTCCATACCACAGCCACACAGCCCCCGAACCCACACCGTCTGTCACATACAGGCACTCTGTGCCACCAACGCTCCTGCACAGCCACTACGCAAGCAGGGCTTGAAGCTCACACGGGCTCACGCAAACCGAAACCCACGGTCGCCGTCATACGCCCACGGAGATGTAGCCGAAACAGGCACCTTTTGTCTCACACGTCCGTCCCAACCCCCCTCCTCCCCTCCCCCAGGCATCAAACGAGAGAACAATACAGCCTGAGTTGCTCTCGGTTTTGCAGAGCGTGCCTCATTCAGGGTCCTTACACCCCTGTCCAGGGATTGGTTGTTTTATTTCCAAAAACTCAGCAAAATGCTGAATAAATCCCACTCTCTGAAGAATGGGATCTTCTGGACCTTTCACCCTTCCTCTGCCAAGTTCTGGTTTTGCTGGACTGTGAAATCCTGGTGGTCACCCTTTGCTGTTTTAGCAGCTGGAGTAAGGGACCGTTTTTAAAGTCAGTCTTAAAACATGACTAGTGGCAATATAAAATCTCCCCTGACTGTTTTAGGGTGGAGAGATAGTGAACTTTGTGCTGGGAATGCTTGTAGTGAATTTTGCAGGGCATGGGTGCAGATGAGGGATGCTGTAAAGCAATGCTGGCCTGTCTGGTGGCCACACTGGCCTGTTCCTCATGGTAGTCCAATCCCTTTCCAACCACTTGATCTAGGAAGCAGTTACTGATGCAGGTGAGCAGCAGGGCACTGTGATGCTGTGCGTGCTCCTGTGGTGTCTTTGAGGGAGCATCCTGAGTTCTGGTATGAGGTCTGTGGACTCCGAGGAGGCACATGGGAGCACAGCATTGCTGCTGCCCTTGGAGCATCCCCCAGGCTGTAGAGTGCACCATCCCACCAGCACTGCCTGCCTGAGGGGTTTCTCCGGAGACCTGCTTGCTTAACTGTATCCAAAGCTAAGACTTCCCCACACACTGGTTTTCTCTTCAGGTTGTGCTTTTCTCTCCTTCCCAGGGTTTTGAGGCCTCTTTCACCCCACCATTTAAACTTCTGAGCTGCAGTGTGGTGTTTTCTGGCTCTGGGAGTGCTGCAGCATATGGTTCACCTTGTAGTTAGTGAGCTCCCTGCAGCACTGGGCACAGGAACATATTTCCCTCGAGGTGGCCTCAGGACTCAGCATTGTTGGAGGTAGGGCATTACCCCAAGTGGCACTGAGAAGATCCAGGTGGCTTTCTGTGCTAGACAACCTCAGCAGGCATTTAACATCTCCAAAAGTAATGTCCTTCAGCAGTAAGAGCTGAAATGGTAATGTAAGCCCTGAAGAGTCTACTCAGTGCCTTGATATGTAGGGAACAGGGACATACCCATCCCTGAATCAGAGAGGATTTGACTCTGAGCTGTCCACATTCCTGCAAAGCATTTATGCGGTGCTTTATGGGCACCAAAGTCATGGCAGTAACAGCCATCTACTGCAATGCATGGTTCATAAAGTTCATGTCACAAATGGCTAAAAACATATGCAAAATTCATCACGTGCACTTTAATTCTTACTCTTCACTGGCACTATTCCAAAGTGCCTCATAAGCTTTGCAAACCAAATTGCGTTTCTTTTCCCTGCTGCAAAGGGGTGGCCATTGTGGAGGCAGAAAGTGGCCAAAGATGATGAATACTTAATGACATTACTCAAGTGTCCACAAGAGGAAATGAAACTGCCTACTCTGAATTAAATCTGGATGGATAATTCACATATGAAGACTACTGACTGTGTTGTTCAACCTTATAGCTCTGAATTATATTTTTTGTTTGGCTGGGGTTTTATTTCAGTCACTTTAAACGTTAAACCCTCTGCCTGATGTGCTAGAGTTAACCTGAACTGAGACTGGGCTACAGAGGTGTTTATGTTAATAACACCTGACAATATGATATGGTATGACATGACACAACATGAGTTGGCAGTGCATACACATGATCCAGGAAGCCAATCTTATTCTGGAATATGTAAAAAGAAGTGTGGTCAGTAGGTCCAGGGAGGTGATTCTCCCCCTGTGCTCTCATGAGACCCCATCTGGAATAATGCATCTAGCTCTGGGTCCCAAATACAAGAGAGAAATGGATCTGTTGGAGGAGGTTCAGAAGAGGGTCACAAAAATGATCAGTGGGATGAAGCACCTCTGGTAGGAATAAAGGCTGAGAGAGTTGCAGTTGTTTATCCTGGAGAAGAGAAGGCTCCAAGGAGATCTTATTGCAGGCTTTCGGTACTTACAGGGAGCTTATAAGAAAGGTAGGAACAGATTTTTTTAGGAGGGCCCTACTAAAAATAAAAGGAATAAAGGGCGATTGTTTTAAACTAAAGGACTAGATATAAGGAAGAAATTTTTTATAATGAAGATGTTGAGACACTGGAACAGGTTGCCCAGAGGGGTAGTAGATGCATAATTGCTGGATACGTTCAAGATCAAATTGGATGGGGTTTTGAGCAACCTGATCTAGTAGAAGATGTCCTTGCTCATGGCTGGGGAGTTGGAGCTAGATGACCTTCAAAGATCTGTTCTGACTCAAACCCTTCTATAATTCTGTGATTCCCTTTTAGCTCATGCCTTGCCTGGGTGACACAAGTGCAGCCCTCCTGCTTGTTAGCATAATTACTCTATTTTAATTCAGTAAAAGTATCATGTTGGAAGAAATGTTTTGCTGTGTGTCTACATGCTGTCACCGTAAGCATGATTACCTTAGTAAATCATTTTGTGTGTAAACTTTGTGTGTGGAGGATCACCAAATAACATTTTTTTCACAGAGCTCCTGAGGCTAATGTGTATTCTGAGCTACTTGTTTCTGAGCAAATGGGAAATTAAATGCTGTACTTGAGTTTGGGTTTCTGTGAAAAATTTGAAGGGAACAATTTCCTCTGAAAAGGTTAGAAAAGGTCTTCTTCCTGTAAACAATTTCTAGCAGAAGTGCTCCTGGTCTTCCTTCATTACAACATTATCCTGAGACTCACCCCAAAGAAAGACGCTTTTGTTGAGCAAAACAATGTGGCCACACGAGGAAGTGGGATCAGCTCCCACTCACAGGATAGGGTTTCTCTCACCTAACTTCAGCTGTCTAAACCCAAGGTGTCCAGTCTAAACCCATCATTCAGCATTCTGCTAATGACCCCAGAGAAATGGAGGCACCTTCTCAGTGCTGTTCTCTCTGTCTTTGGGCAAAACAAATGGCTCTCGGGAGGTGACCAACTCTCCCATGGCTGGAGGGGGAGCCCACAAGACAGGCTCTGTGCAGACCACTGGTGTGGCAATGGCTAATTAGGTGAGACAAATCCCATCCCAAGGAAATCCAGGGAGCTAATGAGTTGCTAGAGTGTGTGTTCATGGAGAACTTGTCTGCACAAAGTGTGACCGTGCTGGGGGCTCTTTGGGTAGCTGTGAAAGATGAGGACTGAAAAGCTGAGTGTTGCAAGCAAGTCTTTCTGTTTATAGCCATACCATACTGCTTTGGTGATGATCATCCACTGAATCAGCTTACTACATCTCGTTTTGTACCTAAATGGTAAGATACTGGGAAATTCTAAATATGTGAGAAATCAGCTCATTCTCTAACTTATTTTTTAGACACCACTAGGTTAAAAATTAAGCAATAATCCTGTTTTCCTCTGAAATTCTACGGAAAACAGTAATTTACTATCTAATCCCAAATAAAACCCTTAAGTTTGTTTATTGGCTTCAACAGGACAAAACTGCAGTGCAACTATGAAATGTTCAGTGTTTTTTTTTTTTTTAATTTGCCTTCAAAATCACATAGTATGGCTGTTTCTAATTGAAACAGGATTTATCATTTTAGGAGCGATCCGGTGTTCGGTTTTTGGTTTTTGGGGGTTTTGTTGTGTTGTTGTTTTATTTGTTTTGTTGTTTTTTGTGTTGTTTTTTTTTTTTCTCTTTTCTCCACAAGTGCAGATTAATCTAACCTAATCAAATATGTTGGCCTTGGTCAGATGTGTCTGCTTTCAGCATGTCAGGAGCTCTGTCTTTTGAGTCTGGGGCCATGCAGGATTTAACAAGCAGCTTGTCAAGCATTTGTTAGTTCTTCTAAAAGGTGATTATTGCCAAATGCACATTAAATACTTTCACGTGACAAATCCATGCAACATTTTGTGTGTAAGAACCCAGGGCTGTCACCATTTAGAACAAAATGCTAAATATTTACTGACAAGGCAAACTACGAGTATAAATGTTTATACCAAGGTACAATAAAAAAGTACCATAAAACTGATATGTTATAAAGAATTTATGTGTTGAAACAGTTGAGGCTGTTACAAAAGATGTGCTATTTCATGATTATATTATGTGCAGAGATCGCTGTGTTTAGGTGCTTAATTTACTGCTATCTGGCTTTTGCTGTTTGGCTCATTAATCTGTCAGGTGAAGGAGTCCTAATTATATTTCTTGTAACCTGGCAAACTACAGAGAATTGTGTTCATATGGGGAATAGATCCTGAAGATTTACTGGTGTGTTGCTAATGGTCCCACAGAGCTCAAAAATGGAAAAGTGTACACAAGAGCAGAAAATGTTTGTAAGAGGAATCTGTCTTCCTAACTGCACTGAATGTATCCTATTGTGCTCAGATAAGAGGAAAATAAGCAATGGTTTATATGAAACTACTCACAGGACACTTTTGAAGCAGTAATTGATTTGGCTGTGTGCATGCTGCTACACACGTCCTGAAATGCGGTGTCCAATCAAGATGACAAGGAGCCTGTCACTCCCTGCTGCTGGCCCCACTTCGCTGTGGTCCTTACCTGCATGCTACCAGGTCACAGCCAGCACCTTCAGTGTGATGAGATCAGGGCCACATAGCAATGGTCCTTTTTTCTAACTTTTACCACTGTTTTGCATTGCCACAATGCAAAGGTTGATGGGGAGTTAGTAGAGATCATGGAATGGTTTGAGTTGGAAGGGACATGTAAAGGTCATCTAGTCCAATCCCCTGCAGTGAGTAGGGATGTATTTAACTAGATCATGTTGCTCAGAGCCCCATTCAGGGCTAATGGGACATTTGACCTAGAATGTTTCCTGGGATGGGGTGTCTAACATCTCTCTGGGCAAGAGATTCCATCATTTCACCACCCTCACTGTGGTGAAATGCCTTCGATCTAGTCTAAAGCTCCTTCTCTTTTATTTTAAAACCACCACCCCTTGTATGTCACAACCAGTTCTGCTAAGACAACTGTCCTGTCTTTCTTATAGGACCCCAAGATAAGAAATGGTTAGCTTGGAGTTAACCAAGCATGAAAGGGTGCAATCCAAATTTTGCCACTCCTGGCTTGTATGGACTCTGTGGGTTAACAATTGCCTTTACAACAAAATGTCCCAATCCACCAGCTCCAGTATCCTGGGGAAATAGTGCAGTTATCTTTTCTTATGCTAGATATCACTGCTGGCCAGTGCCCAAAGCTATATATTGGACTAGATGGATCTTACATGTGATGTAATTATATATAAATATATATATGTATATAAAAATAATCTCTGCTGCCAGTTCAATAGCAAAGTACAGGGATTATATAAAGAGACCAAGAGACAAAAGGGAAAAAAAAGGTCAGGATGAGGAGGAAATCTCTGCAACTTGTGGTCTTGGATCACAGCAGTGTTTTCTCCCTCCTATCTTTTAAAAAAAAGATACATTACTTGACAGTGCAGACACATGGGGTCTGTCTGTGGGATTACGGTTTTGTAGATAACAGGTGTAACAGGGACATAGAGATCCTGTTGATGGGATAGCATGAAAGTAAGAAGAACTGCAGAAGCAATTCCTACCTGTTGTAGGTACCTCAATCTTCTCATATCTTTTATTCTCTCCTTGTTACTTCGCACTTGTGGTCTTTACTGTATATTTTAGGCTTTGGGGAACACTCAAGGGTGGTGGGAACAGCTGATGGATCAACACAGGTGCTTGTAAGCTGGTGAGACTGGCAAAATTTGAGGTGATCCTAGAAGTAGACAATGCTACCCATGAAAAAAAAAAAAAAAAGGATTTAAAAGCCCCAAGACTGAGACCTCTGAGAAATTCCTTCCTGGCCACAGTCCTGACATACAGTTTCATTCTTAGGATCCCAACGTTGTGGTTTTACAGTCAGCGATGAGCACATCGTGCTGAGAGCACAATGGAAAAGAAGTGCAGGTACTACTGACTTCAGCAGTAGTGATCCCTTTGAGGGTAGGAAAAACTATTTCTCCTTCAATATATGGAGGTGAATATATTAACACAGCCCATTGTAGACAGTTGTGGAAATCCCTGCCTCAAACAACTTGCTGTCTAAGTCTTTTACTCTGATATGAATATGAAAACGAAAATACACAGTGTCTAATATGCAGATTTTGTCAAAATAGCTGTCAGTGTAAAGCCTGTGGACTAGACATTCAGCCAATATAAACTGAAGTAGAGATAGTGAATTATTCCATTTTACACCAGTGAAGGGCCTGACTCTACTATTCTCTGACTTTGACCATGTTTTTCCTCTGGCTCAGCATTTGATTAATATCATAAAGCAGAGTCTGGAAACTGCAAGATATGATCCATTTAACCAGTTTGTCAGTTTTAATTTGAAGGCTTAATGGAAAAACGAAACCCTCTGCATAGTTATTGATTTAATATGCTTTGCCTTATATTCCCATGAAGGCAAATGAATAAATATTTCAATTGCATGAAGTGCTGGAAGAGTGTTATCTCTATGTTTGGGAACAATTCATGTGGGAGGACTGTAATGTGTACTATCAGTGTATTGTTAAGTCATTTTGAATGCTAGCAATGAAATAGACACTAAAATAACATTAATATGAAAACAAATGCAGAAACATATGCTTACATTTACACAAACATACCTCTGAGAGCCTTTTGCATTGTATTTGTTTTCAGAGCTGTTTAAAGTTATCATTGTTCCTCCATAACCAGTTTTTCTTAGGCTGATATGAAACTGGAAATGTTAGATTGAAGCTTATATAAAGGAGTGCCTGTTTGGGCCCAGGTGCTCACAGTGATTTTGAGGAGAAGCAAGTGAACTTGCCAGACAGCAGAGAAAAGCTCTGCTAACCCAATTTGGGAACAGACACAGCATTCCCATGAAAACTGGAAAGTTTTAAAGACACTGCTGTATGGAATAGCAGTATCGATTTAAAGGCTGAGTTGGACTCTGGTTTAGGTGACATTCATCTCACCAGCTTTATATGACATAGCTATCTAGATCTCTGCTGAAACAGTCTGAAACAGTCTCTGCTGAGAAACTGAGACTGCAGACTTGGATCAAGTGCTGTTTTTGTCAGGTGGTATGAATTGTGCTGCTGACATGCCCATTCCTTTCCCAGGGCAGGTCAGGGAGCCCAGGAAGGTGCCTAGCTTAATTCTAATTTACATTTGAAAACACAGTGTTGCTTCTTCTATAGGGAAGGGTATGATTAAATAAATCAAAGTGTGAAAATTGATGAAAAAGTTTTCAAAAAATGGAGCTGTGGATGCTTCATGCAGCTTATTCTACCTTCATTTAAGGTGCTGGGAGATGCACTTTTACATTTACAATACAAACCCAGATTATAATTGGTTTTGACTTAATCCTATCAGTCTACCTAAACAAAGTTTTCATTTGAGTTCATACTGGTTAAATGAAGTCATTAAAATAATGCAACTTTTGATGGAAATTGCTCACACAAGATTATGACACAAAAGCGAAACCTCTGTGGATTACTGAAGATAAGCCTAGCAAGTTCTGCTTAATTTTTTTTCCTTTTTGTCCTGTAGCTTGATTTATTGCCTGTTCACTAACAGGTTCTCCAGACCTTCCCCACGAGACTCGTCTTAATTTATAGGTGCTTAGCAAAGCCAGTAGCAGAGCTACTGAGAGTGAGGATGGCAGGATTGAACAGGCTGTGTGGAGTTACCTCTGCTGATTTTAGATTGCCAGATGGACGCAGCTGAGATGGTGATCACAGGCTGACTGTGTATGCTCCATGGAAAGAAACAATCACTTATGAAAAGTTTTTTCTACCTAATTTAGGTATCTCTTTTAGGATAAGGTAAATTTGGCAATGCCAGCTTCTCTCCATTGACTGAAAAAAAAAAAGGTCTAGATGATTAGGGGTAAAGACTGCACTCTAAGGAGATAACATCAACTCATAACATCAACTACCATTTGTTACTGCAGACTTAATATCACTGTTAAGGTTCATACCCTAGTATTGTTCAGACACTGAGCTCCAGTGATACCAGGTGGGATCTAAATAGAAATTAGGTGCTCACATAATTCTGACCCGGTCCTGTGCGTCTTCTAGAACTTCAAAATGCTATACCTTAAGATTAGAAATTATAACATATGTTTGCAGATAACCTTGTGTAACTTTCTAGAGCATGCTGGAACAAAATCCATACATATTGGTAGTCAGATATTACATCTTTTGCCTAATTGATATGTTTTCCTTAAAAGTTGTGATTACTTCAGTGCAAATTGTGGCAAATTAGAATTTGCATTCACAGTAGTGTAAGCCAGCTGCAGAGAAACAGTTGCTGAAGACAGCATATGGTTTTGGTGTGTCCCAGTTTATAATCTTAACCCTACTTTTTGCCATAAAAAGACATTGGGAATCAAGAAAAGAGCAGGAAATTCTGTATTAGAGTACACATTTACACCCTTCCTTACATTTCCTAACAGTAAGGAGAGGTCCAGGCATCTTTCTGCATTAAAAATCCCCAACACAATTTCCTCTTGTTGCGCTGCTGACTGAGCAGAAGACAGAATCTTGCTGACTGAACAATCTTTTCATTTTGGATTGGTAAGGTGTTCCAGGCTCCCCACTAGTGACAAGAACACAGTGGTCAGAGGACAGCACTGATCATCTTCTGGCTTCAATAAATGCTGTTTTACCTTCTTCACCCAACTGCACAGGCCTCATCACACTTGTATCCCACTCTTTATGATCTGAATGAAGAAGTGGACTCATCCCATGATTCTCTGCAGAAAGTATTCATGTTCTGCAAAGACTTTTGCATAGAAGAAAACCATATTCCTGACAGATGGGCAGGAATGTTGTTAATTACACCTGTTTGCTGGCCTGTTTAAACCGAGAAAAACAGCAGAAAGTACAGGAAATGCTTGCTGATTTTGCCCTGCCTTCCCAGCCCTGGTGTCTACCCTAAACGAAGCAAATTCTTCTGGATCAGAATTCCACAGCAATTTCACTCCTGAAGAGCTGTTGTTATCCCATTTACCAATAGCTGCACTGAGAAGCTGTAGTTACAACAATGTATTATGCAGAAGGAAGACAGTAAGTTTCTCTCTGCTTTTGGCACTAGAAGATTTATCACCTCAGGACAGGCTAAGTGAGCAGCTCACCATCTCAACATGTTTAATCATCACTTGTGGGGCAGGTGGAGGACCCTTTTATAGGCAGCAAAGTTGAAGCACAGGGTTACTGTGCAGCACAGTAGAGTTACAGACACACAGAATGGTTTGGATTGGAAGAGACTTTCAAACATTATATAATCCAATGTCCCTTCAGTGAACAGGGATATCCTTAACTAGAGCAGCTTGCTCGGAGCTATGTCCACCCTGAATGTTTCCAGGAATGAAGCACCTACCACTTCTGTTTCACCACCCTCATTGTAAAATATTTCTTCCTTATAGCTTAAATCTCTCTCTCTCTTTTTTTTTGGTTAGTTTAAAACCATTACCCCTTGTCCTGTCACAAGAGGCCCTGCTAAGAAGATTGTCTTTCTTATAGGCCCCCTTTTAAGTATTGAATGATCACAGTAAGATCTCCCTGGAACCTCTCCAGGCTGAACAGTCCCAACTCTCTGAGCCTTTCGTCATAACAGAAGTGTTCCGACCCTCCGATCATTTTTCTGGCCCTTCTCCAGACATGTTCCAACAAGTCCATGCCTTTCACATGCTGAGGACTCCAGAGCCAAGCCAGACACACCATTATAAGTGGAGTCTCACCAGAGCAGAGTAGAGGGGCAGAACCCTCTCTCTTGACCTGCTGGCCACACTGCTTATGATACAGCCGGGATATGGTAGGCTTTCTGGACTGTGAACACAGGGAAATACACCTTGTCCATAAGGGTCTGGCTTATTTGAGAAACAGCATGACAAATCGTACTCCATGTGTTTCCACCACAGTGTTTGGTTACATAGAGCAGATGAGCTTAAACCAGCAGTCATGCAGGTGTTTTCACTGCTGACATTTAGTACCCTCTAAAATACTTCTGCTATTGGCACCTCTCACCAGAACAGGCTTTTCTTATTGTTGTAATGCCATGTTGCAAAGAAATTAAACGTTCTCCTAGCACAACATCATTGCAGGCATGACAGCTGTTGCTGGCATGCCTGTGTGTTACATGATTACATTGGGAAGGGCGATGGACCACAAGGAGATGCCTTGCTGGCAAGGTGGTCTATACTAGGGACAGGATGAAGTATACCTTAAGTGATCCTTAGGGTCACTTTCCTTGAGTCTAAGATGATGAGAAGCCATTTAATGCACAATGCTGATGTAGTTTAGGACAGAAAATGAAATTTATTGCCCTACTAGATTAAATGACATAGGAATGGAAAATAATTCAAATGTAGGCACACAACTGGAATTCAGGCAGCACATCAGACTTAACAACCTTTTCTCACAGGCAATTTCAAATTTTAAAATTATGAAAGAAAAACAATTTACTCTATTTTTAAAGTTTTTGCCTAGCACTGTGAGCAAAGGAAATATTTAAAGATAAAAATCATTTTTTGATTATTAAGGAGTCAGGCCCAATTCAAGAACACTGATCTATCATATGTATGATTCTAAAGTGCATAAAAGCTCCATTCAGACTCTGGAGGATGAATGCCTTTTCCTACATATGTGGGATAAAATTTCCTGTGAAATATTAGTAGTGTGGCACACCCAAGAGCAGTCAGTTTATGGGACCCAATATTATCACAGCACGACCCACAGATAGATCACCTGAACACCATGGAAGAGACAAGGGCTAGTTCAAGCAGTGTGTGTGGGGATTTAGGAATCTGACCTGCTGCAGGGAACCTTCATGATAAATGATCTAGGTATTTGAAACGGTTGTGCTAAAATTCATTATGTTCCTTCGTCTCTGTAGCTCTGTATTCAGCAATTCTGAAGTTTTACTTAAGAAATTGTCTCTGTTCTTGTTTGTCTGAAATAATATTCTCTATATCTCATTTGTATTATTCCCTTTCAACCTTCTGCTCTGAGATCTGTCTTGCTCTTTTGCTTTTCTGTTCAGACTTGTTTATTATAATCATAATTATAATATCTGAGCAAAGAAATGTATGTTGACTAGATTGCTCAAACTGCTATTTTTAATTAAAAACACACAGTAATTTAGGATTTTTTCCCCCTCCTATTTCCTTGTACCTTTATCCCGTGCCATTTATTTCCTGTGGCTGCTGAAATCTGAAACCCCAGTGCTTTGGTAAGGTAGTGGGGTACTTCCTTAATATTCATCGGTGTGTTCAACTTAGAGCTAGAGATGTGTGTACACTCAAGAAATACTTTTACTTGGTATTCTCTTTAAGTGCTTTTTGCTACCACTGGCCAGACAAAGTCAAGTTCTGTAATTCTAATTCTACCTAATTCCACATTTCTTTATTTAATTTATCTTTGGTAAATGATATCTGGAGTACAAAGAGGGCGTTTTAGGCACAGAAATCATTACAGGAGCAAGCTCAGATATTTCAGAGCAAAACAACTGCTTACTTTTCTGTTTCTACTGCATTCAAAGAAATAGGGGTTTGTGTGCATATTCCTTAGTTAATCCTTAGTTAAACAGGATTACATTCAAGAAACAGAAAATTTTCTTCTAATAGAAACAAATCTTCAAAGGTCCAGGTATTAACTAACTGTTCAGGCCAGAGCAGCTGTCCTTGTTTACATGTATTGTCTTCAGATGAGATTTTCCCATTGAATTTGTCTGGAGGCTTGTTATCCTGCAGACAAGGCTGGGACATTTTTGTGGTTAGATGGTGAATCCAGAGTTCTCACAGTGATATCAAACAGTTTGAAATATTATGCTTCATACCTCAGGGATTAAAATGGTCTTTTGCTTTTGAGATTTTGGTTGCAGTCCTTAGAAGGAGGACAGGGCTGACACACAGTTTTGTGTGCTTCAGAAGAGCTACACCTCTTATGTGATGCTGACCACTGTCTGAGGCAGGACTTCAAGCTTGTTGGACCTCAGGTCTTCAATTCAGTGTGACAATGCTTATGTTCCTGACATCAGTCTGTACATACCACACATCTAGATAAGTACAGGGGAAATATGTTGTTTCGTAAATAGGAAGCCTGGATGGAAAAGACTTCTCCTGTCTTTCTGCCAACCTCCTTCTCAGTGTAGATGCCCAGAAATGATAGTAGTCCCCAGACAATTGTCCATTCCAGCCCAGAAGTTTCAGATTCACCAGCCTTCCTCATTCCAGTTCCCAACAGAAAGAGGAGTGGTGATGTGCCTGCTCTGAATGTCTCCTTCTTTCATTTTAGTTCATGTCTGAATGTGTAGGAACAGATAGTATTTGTCTTCTGTTGGTGGCTACTGTTCCCATTGTGCATTGGCTGGTGGAGAAATTCTTGGGTCAATAAATAGTCCTTCCCTTGAGCATGAGGTCCCTGGTAGTGTCAGACCAGGGAAACCTCTGATAAAGGACATGGTAAAATGTAAAAAGGGATTACATTTGTTTCTATTGGTCTATTTAGATTCCTTGGTAAGGATTGACTTTGAACGATATCATCATCCCGAACTTGTTCCACCTTCTTCTGTCACCAACACTTGTCATTTCTTCCCTTTTGACCTCACCCAGATCTAGCAGAGTAATTCAAACAGAACAGCTTTAGTTGGCAAAGTCTGTTTGGTGGTGATAAATGGTGCACGTGATGGATGGCTGTGGTCTTGAGGATGATGGAGGTGAACAGCAGGGTGCTGCATGGATTTGAGCTAGCAGCAACATTATTTAATACCTTTACTAATGTCCTGGAAGGAGGTGTAACCAAGTACATTAACTAGATCTGCACATGACACTGTGCTGGAAAGAATTGTAAACCAAGTGAAGACAGAGAAATAACACTAATGGAAGCAGAGGTTAGAAATATGAGCAGGAAACAGAATGAGATTCTGTCTGGGAAAAGGCAAACTAATAAAGCTGGGAATAATAATCCAAAACACAGATACTTAACAGGAGGGTAAGAGATCTGAAAAAACACTGTGTTCCTGAAAGAGCTAGTAATGATGGTTAAGAGTGACTAGGCATTGGCTCTGCAGTGTGAAAGACTAGGAAAAGGCCATTTTGGTTGGTAGAGTAAACCCAAAGGGATCTTGCCCTGGCATAAGGCCTTGTCCCTCCTTATGGGCACGACTTTCTATAGCACTTTGAGCTCTTACCTGCAAGCTTTATCTGTGAGTAGAAGCTCACAAGTAGAAAACTGTCTTTGCAGCTGACTCTTCACAGAAACACAGATCTGGATGGCATCTTCTGGACCATGCAGTCCTGAGTCAGCTGCTGGTGAGAGCAGTATTGGTTCATGGAACTCTCCTGTCCTCTCTGCTCAACCCTTCTACAGCTCTGCTAGGAAGGTGAACCAAGTCTTCTGTGATGGTAATTCTGACAAGTGGTACTTCTGACATCAAGAGCAGAAAAAAGTGAATGAACACAAGTTAATGCAACAAAATTATATGAATGTGTAAGGAATTGGTTGTAGGTAACATTTTCTGACACCTGTAATGTTTGTGTCAGTTAATTCTATAGCATAAACTGAAATCAGCAGTCAGTGACATGTAGAAATGGATATTTGCCAAAGGAGGGCTTAAAAACACTGTAGGAATTCTCAAAAGGGACAAAACAATCAAGAAGTTTACTAAATAACCAAGCTTTACCTAAAGTGATTTGTGCTAGATTGCTTAAGGGTCTCAAAAGCATGTGGTCGTTGCAGTCACCCATTCAGCAGTGTGCTGATGTGTGTGCAAACCTCAGAGGTGTGATGAAATACAAAGGTAGATGCAGCAGGGTGGAAATCTGTCTCATATGTACTCACTGGGGAGCAACCATCCCTCACCCATGAGAGCTCTTAGCCCTGAGGGGAAGGAATGCTGTGAAAGCGCTCACTGAGATTGCAAGTGCAGTATGAGCACAGAGGTCACTGCCTGCTGTACCTCTAAAAAGGCTTCCTGCTGGGAAATGGTGCTCTGAAAATGGGAATTAAATTATTTTAAGTAGTAAATTGTTCTTGGTATTGATTATAAGATGGGTAGGATGTGTGTTCCTGAAATACAACTGGTAGAGTTGCCTCTCCAGAGGAATTCTTTGTGTGAAGAGCTGAATGGTACAAGGAGCAGGAGTTCCTGCTTTTCATAGTGAAAATTTATGATCAGTTCTGCTCTGGGCCATAATTAGCAGTAGAACTAGTTGTACTTTTGGCCAGTGGCATAATTCCTTGTAGAAAAGTTGTCTTCTCATTCTGGAGCCCATCTGGGTTGTTCGAAACCTGCATAAGAAAAAGGAGAAGTGGGATCCATGAGCTCAAATCCTCCACTGCTGGTTGGATGCTGCACTATCTCAGAGATTTTTGGTTTATTTTGTTTTGTTTTGCTTTACATGCCAATTATGAAGCAAGCTGTGAGGATAAGAGGAAGGATACATTTAGGTTACAAACAGCTCACACATTCTCTCACTAATTCTTTTACTGTCCTGAGGATAGAGGAAGAATTAGGGCAATCTCCTATTTAGCTAAAACAGAACCCAAGTCTCTTTTCACATACAGTAGAGAAACAAAAGTGCCAAGCTGCAACATATGTGAAAAAATATTTATGTGTTCACTAAGTCTGTCAAAAACTTCTTTCCATACTGAGAACCATGTACTTTTCTGTACTTTAGGGTATCTCCATTTCAGGCTGGGAAATTGCTGGGTGTAGGAGTGAAAAAATAAAACAATCTAGCCCCAAGTAGGCATCATCTGCTTAGTCACAGAGTGGAAATGCAGCTACCTCTAGGGTGGAACACAGAAACCACCTGGTGAGTTTCACTACATTAGTTCTCCAGGCTGGAGCTTTTCATACAAACCTGACATAAAAAATGTTAAGTAATAAGGAACTGTGTTAGTGTCAGCATGCAACTACCTGTACAGGAAAACTTTTGTAAGAATATTTTCTTTCAGTCAAGTCTCTTTATTCCTAGAAGTTCTCTGATACAGATACTAAACTACTTCTATGCTCTTTGTAACAACATAGTAATTATAGGGGAAAATAATATATGGGTGCTGTATGAAACACCTGGGTATAGCATATGTTATTGATTTTGATTGACCATTTCAGTCTGTTGTATACAAGAATATCAGTTAGAAACAGGCAACATAAAAGGTCCAGTATAGGAGCTCAGTTGTTAAAATAATCCTCTATCTGTGTATCCCTGGATGATCTTTCAAAAAGGAAAAATATTCTAAATGAGAATGTGAAATTTAAGAGGAAAAAGAGCAGGACCTTGTATTATTCTTCTGGCTTGAATAAGGAGAATGAAGTGATTGGCAGGACTGTGTTTATAGCTCCCACACAGGAACTACTAATCCCTGTTAAATCTCATGAGAAACAGGTGATCCTCATGGCAGCTCACAGGTCAGTGGAGACTGGGAAGCTGCAGGATACAAAAATCTTGAACCATGTCCTGTTAACTAATAAAATCCTGATTTAAGCATTTCCTTCCAATAGAACTCCCAGAAATCCTTTTGCCTTTTTTTTTTTCTTTTCCTACTGGAAAAAAAAAAAAGGGAATATAGCTGAGGTGCAGCTTTCTGGTTGGACGTCTTATCTCATTCAGACTTGGAACGTGATTCCTTTGATGCATGCTGAAACCAGTCATGCAGCTTGGTGTGTCCTGCTCCTGCTGCAGCTCTGAACTGGAGCAACCTGTACCTAAGTTCTCAGAGCACTGCAAGAGGACTCTTAAGTGCATATAATTACCCATGTGAGTCTGTATTTTCAGGATCAAGGCCCAACCCTCTAGCTACTGGGCATTCATTCTTATTCTTATTCTTTATTCTTTATTCTTATTCTTATTCTTATTCTTTATTCTTATTCTTATTCTTTATTCTTTATTCTTATTCTTATTCTTATTCTTATTCTTATTCTTATTCTTATTCTTATTCTTATTCTTACTCTTATTCTTATTCTTATTCTTTTCTTATTCTTTTCTTATTCTTCTTTCTCTCTTATTCTTTTATTCAAAGCAATGGTTTTATTAAAGGAGCATTCTGGCACTTGTTGTACCAGACAGTGCACACCAGCTACTGCCCTATCCCAACCCAGCCCAGAATGCAGTTGGAGCTGTTCTGGAAGATCCCAGTATGACCTCATAGGGAACCAGTACGCCACAGAGCATTCACTTTTCCAAATAAGGGTAGCCTAGAGAAAAATCCCATCCCTGGACTTCTGAGATGAATGTAGGTTAAGCTGAGGCACATGGGTTAATGCTTCCTAGAAAATACAGAGACTACACAAACCTGGGTTATTTTAGCCATTTCTTTTAGGTGTGGCCTAGCTGACTCTAAGCCTAAACTAGCAGCCCAGATATGGGCATCTACGCTGCAGTGGTCCATTTTTCATTGCATTTTGCTCACTGGCTGTTTGGAACAGCACCTGAAACACCATGAGCAGGCAGTAGAAGAAAGCAAAACCTTGAAGACAGCAACTTATGGGCCATGCTAGGACCTGGAAGGACTATGCAATGTCTCAGAGGTGCGATGTGAGCACTGATTCAGCTCCTCCAAGCTTTGCTTAAGCAAGCCGCAAACTGTCCATGACGTGCTGTTGTTACGGAAAGGGGCTTCTTGCTCAGTAGCAAGAGATTGCAAAGGCAGAAAAGAGAGATGCCAGGCAGTTTTCTAATGCAGGAGACCTGGAGGATAGAGGTGGCTTCCAGAACTCCTACAGAGAATTCTCTCTTAACTTCAGCTCCATCATGTCTCTGAGATGGTGATCAAACCTCTGTCACTGGGCATTGTAGGGCACAGGACTCATCCCATCTATCTTTGAGAACTCCAGTTTGATTGAAGTGCCTGATCCATCTCAGCAGTGGAGGAAGCAGCTACTTTTTTTGATGCCTTCAGATTCTGGGCTCATCTGTCCTCTAGGATACTGCTCTCTTTCCCATGGGTTAATGAGGTTGGATACTGGAGACAGGTCTCTTAATTTCTGTGGTCTAAGGATGAAGATGAGTTGAGCTCTTATGCATTAGGGCTTCCAAATGATTTTAAAGTTGACCACAGACATCGGTGAAGACCAGGGAATCCTATAATGTACTAAAATGTGAAGTAATTAGTTGTTCATGCATGGATTGAACCCAGCTCCTTGCTCCTGCTGCACAACCCAGAGAGAGTCTTTCCATACCATGCAGCCCAACATGCACTTTCAGTACATGCTGTTGTAGTAACTGTGCCCTCTAGAGTGGGATTTGGGGGTGAAAAATGATCTTTGATAGCCATTAGTGTAAAAACAACCTCCAAAATTTTGTCTTGTTGGTCTCCACCTGTAATGTGCCTCCTTCCTATGTTCAAAACAAATTTGTTTGCCTGACCCTGGGACTTAAACTACTTGTTTCACAACTTAATTCAGCAGCTACATCTGAACTAAGTATACTTATGGCTTGAAAATGGAAAAATTCTAGCCAAAACCAACTGCCATTCACTAAAATATATTGCAATTTAAAATAGCAGATTTTGATCCTGATCGGAAGCACGAGAGTCCATATCTCAAGGTCCACCCAAACATCAATTTCTCAAAGCAGGACTTCTTTTTTCCTATATTTCCCAACATGCCAGGTGGCTTGCAAACTTGTTCAGCATGAGGGCATGTATATAGCCTGTATATGATCCACACTCAGGTCATACAGGTTACAGAAACCCAGGACTGATTTTCTACTGCCCCCAACAGCTGCAGTGAAAAATAACATCTGCATTGACACTCCAAGGGGAAACCTTGGGGAGATTGATGTTGTGCTTCCCAAGAGTCCCTTGGTACTATGTGACACATTGCTGAGTTTGGGAGGGATCAGATAGTCAAAGCCAACTCTTTGGAAGACACAGAAAATAAAAGCTGAGTGCAATGGTTACATGTATGAATGTTCTATTTCTAAAATTTCCCTTCCACTACACAATTTGACACACAAGCACAGAGGAATCACCTTTTCCTTCCTGTGGGGATGACTGTGAAGAGAAGAATCTTTGTAGCTTGTCGTCAAAGCAGAGACAGGCAGCTGTGGAACATCCACATCTGGGTGTGCTGGTGTGTTATTGCATACTGCATTCCATATAAATTCCATAGGGAGCTGAAATAATTTTGGACTTTTACATCCTCTGAGCCACTAGCTTAATTAGGAGTGTTTTGTTTTGCTGTTTTACTAAGGGAGAGCTGCAGTCCAAGAGCATTATTATGGGTTTACACATACCTGTGCTCTTAAAATGAAAGCTTTCAGTTGGCTGGAGGCTTCTTTCCCTGTGGGGGAAGGGTTGCTGTGTGAGGGTTTTTGCCCATGCAAATGCAAATGCAAATGCAAATGCAATGAAGCTGACACCAAATCCCTCTCCAGTTTTGATCTAGTATTGGTTATGCTCAATAGGGATATAGTACATATTGTTAGGATGGGTTATTTGCAGGAAACAGGCATAACAATCAAAATTGCACATTATGAATGGTGAAAGACATCATTCCCTTTTTTCTTACTCTTTCATCACCACCATAGGAATCCTGTTCACATACACATCTCTGCCTTTGTTTTACAGTGCAGAAACAGGATGCAAGGAAGTCATGCAACATAAGCAAACATCCTTCACCCAAAGAGCAGTGCTGAGATGTTGATTGTGTCCTCATTATATGTGCTGTGTGCACTTTCTGCACCACACATATACTTATAAATTTCTGCCCAAGGATGGAAAATATGACAACTGATTTTCTGTGGGGACATAAAAATGCAGGATGGAAATCTCTAAGCTGCAAAGTCTTTAAGGAGCAGTCATCCATTATACTAAAGATATATCCAATATTACAGTATCTTGTTGATAGATGACATAAAACAAATTTGTTACTTAGAGAGACATGTTGATTGGCTTCATGCTGGGCATGCATGGAGAAAGACATCTAGACTCCCTTTTATCCAGATGAAATTCCTAAGTCAATCAAATAAACATAATAATAATAAGGTTAATCTGGTCTTTACTCATTCAAGAGAGAAAAGCAGAGATGTGGATCTAATTAGGTAAATATTGTAAAATCCGTTTGCATTTATCTCTTTCCACATCTCCTGGTGCAGTCCTGGTTCAAAATGCTTAAGACAGTCCTTTTTGGTCTGAATGATTCAATTCTGAGGCTGAAACCATTCAAGATTTGTTTGAACAAGAAAATCTTGTTTTCTTTGGAGCATTTTGAAGTAGGCATAATTACAGTATTGCAAATGCAATGCTCTGCTTAAGGAGCTGTCAGCATTTCCATATTAAACCTCTATTTTTTGAGGGTTAACTGAATCGCCAGAAGAAAAAGAAGGGAAAAAAAAGAAAAGAAAAGAAAAAATGAGAGAGAAAAAAAAAAGAGTGGAAAAGAAGGGTCCATTATGGCCTAAAACTCGGTGTTTAGGTTTTTAATCCAGGAGGGAGGTTTCGAAATCAAATTGTGCAAAATTAATTTGCACTGTGTGCTTGCAAAACTGCTCATGTCACTTTTTTCATGCTTTTTTAAAGAAAAAAAAATCAGCCCACAAAAAAGCCCACTTATTTTGCTTGCTTCTGCTGTACACTGTTCTTTAAAGTTAATGTCATTTCCATACAATACCCCCAATGTAATGTGCCTTAGAGGCAGCATAGATTGAATAAGTGACTTGGAGCCAGGGACTCCCAAGTTTATAATTTAGCCGCTGACTCACTGTGTGGCCTCAGGCAAACCACGTAACTTGTATGTCCTCATCTATGGTATGGTCTCAATTTTCCATTGTGTTGCACAACATGTAAGGAGCTCTGCTCATATTCAATAGGAGCTTAACCCAATGGTGAGTGGGTTACTGGATCCTTGTAGAGGATATGAGATTTAACACAGCTCTCAGGTTTTGCCTCTTCAGTTCAGCCTGCAGATCAGTCTTCAGCGAGCTGGTTCTGGTGACGTTGGATGGGGTGTCTCCATCTGTGATTTCAGAGTCATCAGGAGCAGTCTGTCTTGGTGCTGGCACTGAAATAATGTTCTTCAAGAC
This sequence comes from Indicator indicator, assembly GCF_027791375.1. Lineage (NCBI taxonomy): Eukaryota > Metazoa > Chordata > Aves > Piciformes > Indicatoridae > Indicator > Indicator indicator. Next base: position 19,490,654 of record NC_072018.1, read on the forward strand.
CTAAGTAGAATAACTAGGAGGTTGTTTTGACTGAATGTGTAGCCTACTCTGCGCTGGACCTGATGGAATTTCTGCTAATGTTGACACTTTCTGTACATCTTCAGCTCTTTATGTGTTTCTGCATTGTGCCTCTATGTATGAGAGTTTCCACCACCATAAAAACTATTTACTTTTGAATACAGTGAAGAGTTAAACTCCTATTACATATTATTCTAGTCACATAGAGAAGAAAAAATAAACAGCTTGTTTAGATAGTTGATGAGGGAACTGAGAGACTTTTTTCTGAAGAACAGCAGTCCCTAAGAAGCAGGTCCTTCAGCATTTAGCCAGGATAGGGAAAGGCCCATTTGCAGCAAGTACTGGCCTGGTGTGGACTGTTGTGAATGATAGTGCATTTGTGGGATCATGACAGTAGAAACATAAATTCAGAATAGACCCTTTTGGTTATCACTTCCAGTTTTCCATGTTGTGAGCAAATGTACACTGTTAGTAAGTTCAGGTGTGTTTTCAGAACATTTGCTTCCCAGGTCACAATACATCTCATCTCTCAGCCTCTATACCCATCTACAGATCTGTAACAGAAGATCAAGACTAGCAGTTGAAATGTCACAAGAAGTAAAACTCAATGAGCAAGAACAGCACAGGCATGGTAAGGCTGGAAGATCTAGAGAGACAGTGGGGGTCACAGCCAGCCTTCCCTTCTCTGAAGTGACCTTTGTTTAGCCAAAGAGGATGACAAAGAACACCCTGACTTCAAAAACATCCTCCCTCTTCCTCATGCTCTGTCAATACAAACTGCCAGTATGTGATCACTTTTTGACCTCATGCAAACATCTGTCTTGTACAGTATCTTTCAGCACAAGCCTTGCATATTCGCTGCACGTTTTGGGAATCTTTTTTTTTATGTTTATTTTTTTATTCTTTCACCTCACAGTTTCATGTGGTGCCTTTGTGGTCTTGTTCTGGAAGACAGCTTACCTCAAAGGGAACTTTTTGTGATAGATTTTTAGTTTTAATACGTATGTCCTTGCACTGTTTTATATATTGCCCATGTAGCAATACTCATGTGGTCCCACTATCCTGTCTGTGAATATAAATGATAGTGTACAATAACCTCTAATATACATGGGATTAGGAAATCCAAGAAACCCACCACAATGTAGCGTTTCCTGTCACTTAACAAAATGGTTCTGTCTCTGACCCGATGCATCACTAGAACAAGGACCTGAATTTGTGTCATAGCTTTAAGCATTCACAATCATCTTTCATTTGAGTCTCAAACCAAACAGCTGGAAACTTATAATAGAATAAGATACTTGTAGTTTTTGGGGAGTTTTTTTTTTTTTTTCTTTTTCTTTTTTGTAAACGTGGGAGCTATTTTGAAATATTTTGTTTGTTTGGGCTGTTTCAACACTAAGGTGTTTACAGTTGTTCTCCACTGACCTTGTGGAATTTGATTTTTTTCTGGTTGTTTTCTTGCTGACTGGACTTCCTTGTTGGAGTGAATATCCACTGCTTCATGATGGATATACAGATCTCACCATGTATGTGTAAGTCCAGCTAGAGTAGATTCATGTCAGGCTGGCTTGACCTACAATAATTTTAATTTGATAGAACTGAACTAAACAATTTTCAGATCACACTGACCCCATGTTTCCCTCAGCTCTCCTGAGAGTCAATGGAGATATTTCAGGAAAATAAAGCTTTTTCTAGGGCCAGCACCTTCTTTGTACACAAGAAAAGTGGATATTAAAACAGAAAAAAAATAAAAAGGGAAATTCATGGTTGGCTCTACTTGCTAATTCTCTTGATTTGATTTGAGTGCTGTGGAGCTACACTGCTATATGAGAAAGAATACAATTCCAACCCATGGGAAATAAGAATGTTTGAATTCATCAGTATGCTAATAAAGGTTTTTTTCTTCTTCATCTAGTCAATGACAGCTAGTCTAACAAGCTGTGAGTCAAGTCTTGTAAAATCAGGTACTTTGCCAAAGTCAGAGTAACCTTAAAAATTAATATCTACAAGGCAATGTACAGCTGGGATTCTGGTGGCAACAAAAGCCATACTCTTTCCTACTGGAAAACATAAAACTGACACTGTGCACCAGATTTTAAAGGGATTTGTAGGATTTACAAGATGTACTGCAAGTAATACTTGCTAACTCAAGACCTCTGGGTAGAAAAAAATCTGCAGGAATGAAGAAGAGCAGTATTAGCTGTTCAGGAATGGCTCTTTGACATCACTTTGTGGGGTGAATAAACAGTGATGTGGTTTCATTGTCAAAAGCAACATTAGAGGCAGAAGTTTGGGGTGGTTTATAAATTCATATTTGGTTTGGAGGAGAAAAACTTTACTCATATTTAATGCCTGGATGTAATATAAAGAAGAATTGAATGTGTGTAAAGCTCAGGTACTCACTTTCTCAAGTGGCAGCTAGTGGATCTGAACCTCATGAAAGTGCAGCAACATTTGTGTACTGCTGAGTGGCTTTCATTGAAGACCTCTGTAATGTCACTGAACATATATATGGACAGATTTTCAAACATAGTATTTTTTTTTCTATTCCCTTCACCAAAGTTATTTCCTAAACCCTTCCCTAATGCCATTCTGGCATATAATTAAATTCAAGTGCACTTTCCCTTGGAGAGATAAGGTCACCTATGTGGCAGTGTTGCCAGCTATTTGGGCATCAGCTGGCAGCTGCTGCTGTAAGAAATTATATTCCACCACCACTGCTCCACAATTCTGCCTTTATGATATGTTGATATCCCACCAACCCAATGACACAAAAGGACTGGAAGCACAGACAGACCAGAGCTATGCTCGTGGCCACATGGATGTCTCCAAGCCACCTGGCCCGCTAGGAAAAAAGATGACTTTCTCTGTAATAACAGATGGTGGTAGTGAGACATGAAAATTAGGACATATTTTTATTTGATATTGGAATATCATAAGCATCAGTTATTTTGGGAAGGAGTCCAAAAAATACTTGGAGAGAGTCTAAAATTGCAGATGAATCCGCAGGTTTATTTTATTGGGTGATTTCAGTTCTGCCAAATATTTGTAGTGTAAAGAAATCATAAAAATTGCTGGTGGTCCTCGCCTGGTGGGTACTTCTCACATATTTGAGACAGTTGTATGAACTGTGACAAGAATGTTTGATCTATTAGCTTAAAAACAAATTAGAGTCTTCAAGAGAAATAAATGAAGTATAGATGGTAGAAATACATTTCTCTTATCTTGGAGAGACCAGGAATTTTTGCCCCCAAGCTTTATTTGCATTTAATTATTACAGTTTGGGTTTCCTCTACTGTATACATGGAGGTTTAGTCTGCCTCATTCTGTCCTCTGTTCTGAAATAACATTAGTACCTGTTAATGATTATCATTGCCAATTATGTATTCTGGTTACATGCACGTTGTAAGAAATATCAGTTTGTTTTAATAAATCTTCAAAAGGCAGCCTAAACCCATGCCTTATCTCCTTTCTGCTTTGTAATTTATTTTTTTATGGTTGTTATGCATTAAAGCCACGGCATGTTCCCAGGAACTATGAAGGAGCATCTACTCAGCACTTGAATAGTGAGATGACAGACAGAAAAGGTTTTATTTGACATAACTTTCCAAATGAACAGAGAAGGTCATGTGTCTCAAAGATACAGAGAAAGAAGTGAGGAATTGAAGTTTAGAAATCCAAAGACTCAGCTATACGCATAAAAGACAAGAAACTTAGACATCCTGTGAACCCATAGGAGGTTTAGCATGTTGCATACTAAGTTGCAGAATAGCTGATGCTCACCATATAGCAATTCTTCTTTTTCCAACTTAAATTATTCCTTGCTAGGATAATAATTTCATCATAGTCCTGATCCGGCAAAAGTTCGATTGCCTCACTTCCCATTGGTGTGCTGGGAACAAGGATAGTCCATATAAAAAGGTTTTTACTACTTTTTTATGGAGGATTTTGTTTTGAGTTGTGGAAATTTGATGTTTGTGCTGTTTGCCCATGCAAATTTTCACAATTATTTTCATTTGCTGGGCCAGCACCAAAATGTCCAATCCAAAATGAACTCTTTAACCAAGCATTCTTTATGTGGTCTTCAATTAATAAACAGGAATACGCCTCTTGAACCCTGTGGGTAATGATTTTTCTGTTTGCTGCTACTGTATGTAACCTAAATGAATGGGGCATTTATAATACTGTCCTTTCATCTGGCATAGCAAAGCACTTTATAAATATGAACCAATCGGTCTGATGGGCAGCCACTGAATTGTGGCCTTCTCAGAGGTGGCATGCGGTTGACATTCTGGCTGGCAAAGCATATATGAACACCAGAAACTGTTGGTTTTCTCATGTGGGATAGACTTGGAGGTGGAGGAAGGCAAGGCTATCTGAATTCATCCCTGACACATACCTGCCCCAATACTGGGAAGCAATGCTACTGCCTACTTTCCACCTAGGTTAAAGTATGGGCTTAGCTAAACGGATGACCAAAGCATCTTCTGTCGTTGAATCACTAACTTTAATTCAGCCTAAAATGGTGGCTGTCAAAAATTATTACCATATGGTAATTTGGTAAATTGCCACAAGAAAATGAGCTTGGTGGTGCAAGATTAATTTCATATGGACAGGTGTCCACACCACCAAACCACCATCATAACTGCTACTAGCTGTTTGGTTTCAGAAGGGAGTTCCAGGACTGAACAGGCAGTGGTAACACAAGTGATGCTTCTAGATTTCCGATCTTGAGACCAGAGAGATGAGGCTATTTGTATTTATTGAGGTATTTCTTGACATGGGTGACCACTTCAGTTTCCCGATCTGTCAACTAGCTTGTATGGTGCGCTCCACTGTTATTGTTGTGGGAAGTGGTTTCTCTTACCTTTACACAAAGGCCCTACCCTCCCCTACTTCTGCCCTGTTCAATCGATGGAATAAAAAATTTCAGTAGGGAGTGTGTATGAAAAAGTGTTAAGTTCAGACCACACAAGTAGTCTTTAACATCTTTGGTATGACTTGGAAGAAACCTCCATGAACACAGGACTGGAAGAACTTTATGGGTCACTGATCCCAACCTCCTGCTGTTGCAAGCTTTCACTTTGTATAATCCTTTTGAAAAGCTGACTAATCTCCATAAATGTGGACAATCACAGGAAGCCTTGAAAGGGTGTCAAATTTATTTTGCACTTCTCAAACACATTTCACCCAGAATTTGTAATGAGTTTTGTAAACAGCGAGTTAAGAATTGCCATGCCAGAGGGAGGGAAGAATTACTTTTGCTGTATTTGGGAGAGAGAATGTGGGAGACAGCAAAATTATGAAGCAAATAACAATCCTCATTCAGACAAAGCTCTTAGCAGCTTAAGGACTCTAGCTGCAGTGGAGATACTGCTGCATGGAATCATAGTCGTACAGTTGTTTAGGTTGGAAAGGACCTTAAAGATTATCAAGTTCAACTATAAAACTGATGCTGACCAGTCCACTAAACCCACTAAACCATATCCTTGAGCACCACACCTACACATCTTTTAAATACCTCCAAGGATGGTGAGTCTACCAACTTCCCCAGGCAGTCTTTTTTTTCTTTTTTTTTTTTTTTTGTGAAGAAACTTTGCCCAGTATCCAACCTAAACCTCCTCTGGCACAACTTGAGACTGTTTCCTTGCATCTTAGCAATTGTAACTTGTGAAAAGAGACTGACATCCACTTCACTACAACCTCCTTTAAGGGTGGCCTCCCTCGGCTGCCCAGTCAGCACAGATTTAAGAGAGGCATCCTATTTCACCTTTGAAATAAAATTAGCATCACCATATATCACAGATATGTATACTCCAGGTGGGCAGGTGATTCTGTTATAATGAAGGAAGATTGTCTGCAGCAGTTCCTTTTATCTATGGAAGACACAGGTGAACTATCAAACAGAGATGAGCTTCCTGCATTTCCACATCATGAGAAGAATGTAACTGAATGAGTCTTGAAACCCACGAAAACACACATTCCTTTTGTAGGAAGAATGAATCCTGGGAAATGTGCTGTGGTATATGTGTCAGGGAAATGTTTCACTTACATCTCTAAGCCAAACTCTACTCTCAGGCCCATTCACTCTTGGCTGAATTTGACCTCAGTGATTTGCTAGCACATTTTTTAAACTTACAAGTGTAATTGATGGCAGAGTATGGCCCTGGGGCTGTTTATCTATAGGGAGATCATGGTATAATTGTAAGGAATTTCAGCAGCATTAGGAAGTGGAGAAACTAGTCTCCATGGCCTTGAAGCACCACTGCTTAGACACTGTTTCAGATTACTGGTGCTAAGAGTACAGATCCACCTTTGACCAATGCATCTTACAGGGTTTTCTGAAAACTCATTTCTTTAAGGGCTGATCTCACTCTACTGCACAGTAGATAAAAACATTCTTTACATTATACAAGACATTTAGGTTGAATTGCAAGTTTGCTAAAACAATCTAATTCAGTAATGGAAGAGAGAATAAATGCACTCCTTATCTCTTGTCCAGATGCATTATTGACAAAAGTTGATAAACTTGTGCTTGCAAACTTGTCCAACAAACATTTGAAATTGAGGGTTCCTGGGAGAAAGAAAAATCCAGGACAAAGAAGTGCAGGGGTCAAATGCTGATACAACCAGTTGCACTGAGAAGGATCAATGCCAAAGATTTGCAAGTCCTGGAGTAAGCAACTAGAAAGAGTTGCTAAATACCTTCTTTGCCTCAGTCTTTACTCCTAAGACCAGCCCCTATGAACTCCAGACCCTGGATGAAGGAGAGAAAGCCTGGAGGAGGGAAGACTCTCCACTAGGTAATGAAGACCAGGCTAGGGATCAGTTATATAAATTGAATATACACAAGCCCATGGGCCCTGATGAGATGCACCCAAGAGTGTTGAGAGAACTGGCTTGATGTTGTAGTTCTACCACAAACTGATGTGGTTTTTGCAAAAATTGTGGCAAACAGGAAAGGTGCCTGAGGACTGGAGGAAAGCCATTGTTACTTCAGTCTTCAAAAAGGGCAAGAAAGAGGTTCCAGGAAACTATAGACCAGTCAGCCTCACCTCCATGGAAAAATGAGGGAGTGGCTCATTCTGGAGGTCATCTCTGGGAGCTCAGAGGAGAAGAAGATGATCAGGAGTAGTCAGCATGGATTTACCAAGGGAAAATCATGATTGACTAATCTGATAGCCTTCTATGATGTTGTAATTGAATGGGTAGATGTAGGGAGACCAGTGGATGTAGTCTACCTTAACCTTAGCAAAGCTTTTGACACTGTCTCCCATAACATCCTTGTGAGTAAGCTCAGGAAGTGTGGGATAGAAGAACAGACAGTGAGATGGGTTAGGAACTGGTTACACAATAGAGTGCAAAGAGCAGTGATCAACAGCGCCAAGGCCAGCTGGAGAGTTGTAACTAGTGGAGTCCCCCAGGGATCAGTGCTGGCAGTCCTGGTCAACATCTTCATCAATGACATTGATGAGGGGACAGAGTGTCTGCTCAGCAAGTTTGCTGATGACACCAAACTGGAAGGCTTGGCTAAAACAGCTGAAGGCTGTACAGCCGTCCAGTGAGACTTGGACAGACTGGAGAGCTGGACACAGAGGAACCAAAGGAGATTTGACAAGGACAAGTGCAGAGTCCTGCATCTGGGGAGGAATAATAAATGGCACCAGTACAGGTTAGGAGGTGATCTGCTAGAGAGCAGCCCCATGGAGAAGGACCTGGGAGTCCTGGTGGCCACAAGTTATCCTTGGGACAGCAATGTGCCCTTGTGGCCAAGAAGGTCAATGGTATCTTGGGGTGTATTAAGAAGAGTGTGTCCGGCAGATCCAGGGAGGGTCTGGTCCCCTTCTGCTCTGCTGTAGTGAGGCCCCACCTGGAATATTGCATCCAATTCTGGGCTACCCAGTTCAGGAGGGACAGAGATCTACTCAAGAGTGTCCAGTGGAAGGCTACAAGGATGATTAAGGGACTGGAGCATGTGCCCTATGAGGAGAGGCTGAGAGATCTGGGGCTTTTTAGTCTGGAGAAGAGAAGACTGAGAGAGCATCTAATAAATGTATATAAATATATGAGGGCTGGGTGTCAATAAGGAAGGGACAGCCTCTTCTCACTTGTACCCTGTGATAGGAAAAGGGGCAATGGAAGTAAACTACAGCACAGGAAGTTCCATCTCAACATGAGGGAAAAAACTCTTTCCTGTAAGTGTCACAGAGCACAGGAACAGGCTCCCCAGGAAGGTTGTGGAGTGTCCTTCTCTGGAGACTTTCACGACCCACAGGATGCATTCCTGTGTGACCTGCACTGGCAGGGGGGTTGGATTTGATGATCTCCGGAGGTTCCTTCCAACCCTTAACATCCTGTGATCCTGTGATTCTGTGATCTTGTGTACTTCAGGATAATGACAATGTTGGTGTATGCATTTCAGCTGACTCACAGCACTGCTCTGCCTTTGGATGTTTCATTCAAGCCCCATCTCATAACACCACAGGGACTGGCCAAGTTCAGTGCCTCCATCTGACACAGTACATAGTGTTTCACTGTGTATTTTGTTGCAAACCTCTGCTGCTATTAACTGAAAGCATTACCTGTACTGCAAGCTATGCAAGGATGATTTGGGGTTCTTGTAGTCATTTCCAATGGCATATCCACTTTCCCAATGCCTAGAGAGACTGAGCAGCAGTGTTGTCTTGAAATGTTTTCCTTCTCTCTGTGATTATATAGTTGATGTCTATGGAACAGATGAGCACAGTGTGGGGTGGTTTTTTGGGGGTTTGGTTGGATTTTTTTTGCCTTTGAAGACTTAATTCTTTCCCTTCTAAGACAGGATCCTGCATGAGTTTGTTCATTGAATCATTTATGGGCTTCAGCAGATGCACCTCAGCTCTTCCACATTGCCATTTAGCCATCCTGTCTCTCCTCACGTTCCTGATGGCGTCCAGGCTCCTTCTGATCTTGGTTTCCTAACAGTCCAGGGCTAGTGCAGACTGCCCAGCTGGCTGTGTTCCTGACTCACAGTCCTTGTTAAAGACAAAATGCTGTCTTTTTACAGCTCATTTTCTTTCCATAAAGTTAATCAAGAAGCCCTCTCCTTACAGGCAGCTGACCCTTTAGTCTTTCTTCCTTTTGTTGTACTGCATATTCCTAAAGCTGCCAGAGTCCCACTCACTCCCCCTTTTTAAGGACGTCCTGTAGTAAAGCAAGGAGCTCCCACATAAAAGAGAGAAGCTTCCTGGCACAGAGAGGAGCCATCCCTGACAAAGTGAATGGATTGTGTCCTTAGAAAACTTCCTCTTTCTGTTAAAATACATTATTGGAGATATCAGTATATTTCTCTTAGTGATGAGTCCAAACCATGAGACAGGATCCAGACTTGGTCAAATCGTGAAAGGAGTACAATCTTGATGTGTCCTTTTTGGCTTGAGCTGTTCTCCTGTTTGCGCATTGTAACACAAAGCACATCACTGTGTTGGTGGGAAAGCTGTTGACACAACTGAGAAACCGAGTGGGAAGGGCTTGTCTCCAAAATCAGTGAACCTGAAGGTAAACAGGAACCTGGTGGCATAGAGTAATTGTGATCCTCTACCCAGCACTATGGAGCAAACTTTCTTTTCTCAATAATCACCAGGTTTTATGAAAGAAAAACAACTGGTTGCATATGAAGCATGGAGCAAAATTTCCCTGCATTCCTCTACCTGGGGAAAAAGAAAAGTCTCCTTTGGACTTAGTCTGTGTACATCTTTGCAGTATACTAATCTGCTCATTTCATTAATTGACAAACACCATCCCCTAAACATTTCCAGGCACAGTCATTTTCTTTTCTCAGGTTTACTCAGTGGTTCTTACAGAGGTTTATATTTTTCCGTCTGTGTGCTTGAGAATAAATTTGCCTCTACAATCTCATCTCTTATACACTATGAGAACTTTTGATAACACAATTCACAAGCAACAGCATTTGCTGGGTCTTTCCCTTTTTGCATCTATTGCAGCTTTGCCTATTTATGCCTCTCTTTGCAGCAAACTGCCCTATTTCCCAAAGACCGCAGGACTTAGAACTGCAGCATTTCATTCCATTTGTCTCTCTTTTTAAAAGGCTGATCTGTCTTAAAGAAATTTTTCTCATTTAAAAATAATTTTGCTGTGGTTTTCCAGTCAGCATGGTTCCCCCCAAAAAAACATAGAAAAATTCCCTGTAGGAGTATTTCTTCTCCTTCTCCCACGATTACATTGGCATAATGACACTGATGCCAATGGAATTATTCCTGTTTTACACAGGTATATTTGAAACTGAGCTTTGTAGGATTGGATATACTCAACAATTTCACAAAATCATGTTCAGGACTGGAGCAGAAAGGTATCTTCATCTAGCAAAAGGGATCTCAAAATGCTCTTTCATCTTCAGTCTCACAAGCAGAGAAACTTAATCATCCATCAGCAGGACTCAACAACCCCCAGGGTGAAATGTAGCAATACGTTTATCATGGAGAACCAGACAAAAGCAGCACAACACAGCCCTTTAGGAATGTAAGCAACGAATACAGCGTCCATCTGAAATTAGTGTTACTATTTGCCTTGTGGAAATGCCTGGGAAGCTCAGCCAAATTCAAGGCTCCAGTCTACTAGAGCAGCCACAGTGGGGGCAGTGTCTGTTCCCCAGCGATGGCAGACCCAATGACAAATAGCAATCAGACTTCAGACCAGCAAGAAGTTGAGCCAGGCAGAACTAAAATATCCCTGTTGGAGTGCAGTCCCCTGAGGCTAGTGTTATGTCTTACCAGAAACAAAGAGAAGAGCATAGTTCCAGTCTCAAAAACTTCTCTCTCCCATTAAGGAAAACTCCAGACTACAATTAGGGGGAAAAAAAAAAGACAAACAAAAAATAAACACACACAACACCCCCCCCCCCAAAAAAAAAAAAAAAAAAGAAACAAGAGCCAAAGACACAGCCACAGCATGCCAGTTTGCATCCAAAATGCAAGCCCCCCCAAAAAGAAGACATGCTCCCAGGAGAAGGGCTGATGGCTCCAGATACCTCCACTCAGGAGAGTGGGAATGTGACCCCAGACACAGAGTCCTTCACCCAAACCCAGACCTACTGGGTAAATATTAACTCAAAGCAAGGAGTGTCTGAATCACTCCTTCCTGCCCTGCAGAGGTGCCTCCCTCCACCCAGCGAGCATCCAAGCCCACCATGCATAGCCTGAAATATCAGACAAGGGTTGGTACACGTAGTGATCAAAGAACTTGGACTCATATGGAGAGACAAGAGTAACTCTGTGCAGAGCTGACACGTTTGTTTGCTCTCTGAGTGGGTGAGTGTCTCCTCCAGTCAGTTATTTAGGAGGTCATGTGGTGGCAAAGGTAGGTAGGTGGAGGGATGAGGGACTGTTTGTCTACCTTTGTCATGTGTGTCACACCACAAATTCCTGACTCCTGGTACACAGCTGTTAAAGGTGCTGTGCCATACATAGATAATGGCAAAGCAAGGGTCTGGGTTCATGAAATCTCTGTCCCAGGGTGCATTGGAGCAACAGGAGTTTGTACAAAAGAGTAGCGGAGTAGAGTCCAGCAGACTCAGTCATCCAACTGTTGATGGCTCAGGATTCAACCACAGGGTGACAAGATCTGGATCACATACTTAGATGTATTCAGTTTACAATCTGAGTATATTAAAGTAAAGCACAGGGAAGACCAGGGAGCCAAGTGGTTGTGACCACTGACTGGAATTGTGAGTGGGTGTCAAGAACACTTGGGTGGCTGCTGGCTTGTGTAATTGAACTGGACGTAGAGGAAGGCTGAGTTCACTGTTGCAAGTACAGGTTTGGGTTTCATTTCAAGTCTGCTACAGATTTCCTAATTGGATCACCATGCCAGCCTGTGTAACACAGAAATGTTCCTACTTCACTGAGCTGTCAGAAGGCTCAAGGCTTGAGGATTTCAAAGCTGGTTGAAGATCTCCAAGAAAAAGGGCTCTGTAAAAAAGAACAAATGCTATGGATCTCTCTATATGCTACATTATCAAAGCACTGTATTTATATATTTCAAAACTGGGCACTGGGTTACATTTTCATCCCCAGGACAAAGGCAAATACATTCCAAACAAAGCAATGTTTTTACAACAAAGCAAGGGTTGAAATCTCTCCAGGGCTTCATTCTGTCTCATTTAGATCGGGCATGAGATCTTAAAGCAGAGTTTAGTGGTCGGCCGATCATGTTCCTCTGGGAAATGACAGAGTGGTAATTCAAAAAGAGTAGTGAAGTACAGCATTGTCTTGGTCTGCAGGACTGTTCTTCAATAAAACCAGCAGCTCACACGGCTTACAGGAGAACATTTTGTTCCAAAGGAGCTGTGGCTCATCATTAAACAAAAGAATTCACCTCTGGCTAGACTTGGGTGTAAAATGAAAATGTTATTGGAGACAAAATGTTTTTGTGAAGACAGCATTTCCATGGTGCCTGCCATGATTGCCTGGGTATATCTAGCAGCTGAAATGAAAATTAGGATGAAAGGTACATCTCTAGGGCACCAACTCTGCACATGTTAAAAAATTCATTCAGGCTTAAGAGGTGGTTTTGATTCAGGCCAGGAACTCCAAGGAGGGGATAAGCAGCCTAGGTTCTTTATGGCCAAGGGCTGGCACCCACCTGTGTTGTAGTGAGGACACAGATTTGATCATGACTGCTGGAAGCCTTTCTTTGGAGTAAACAAGTTCTCCCAAATCTGACAGGAGAGATTGGGAAAGAATCCCAGGATATCTAAATTAAAAAAAAATAAAAAAAGAGATATACTTCCTCTCTTCTGACTCTCCTGACACACTTGGGGGAGTTCACAAACAACAAAGATGCGATAGGGTCACTCAGGGAAATATTATTCACGTCCAGACTGGCATAGCTCAGGTGTTCAATTATGGCTCTCTCCCACTTGGATTAATTGTAGGAGAGGTGTAGCCTGTGGGGTTGCTCAGTGTATGAAGAGGAGAAAAAGTACCTCAGGCTGTACAGTTTCAGGGGACTTTTCTTACAAGGTTATTTTCCTAAAAATGGCACCATGTCTCTGAGGATGAAACATACTGGGAAACAGATGAAAATTTAATGAATTCCATGAGTTAGTTCCTATTTTTCTTGCATACTTAAAGCAAGATCATTCCCTTGCCATCTTCAGATTACTTAGGGAATTGTACAAAGTGTCCAACTTTAGTTTGATGGGCAGGTTATGGCCTGCAGATTCTTAGACAGTGCAACAGCCAAGCTTTTGTGCTGTGTCTAACCATGATCTGCTACTCAGACTCTCCCTTTTTCACCCAGACAATGCTTACCAAGGAGGGCAAACAGCTTTGTTTCTGCTCAAGATGGGACAAGAGACTTCCTACACTTTCCCAGCATCTCCTGCATTTAAGTACTGAGTTTCCAGTGCTTGAGAAATGAAGCAAGATAAAGATTACTGGTCTGCTATGGTATAAAATTCTTATGTAGGCCATAAGGCTTAGCAGAAGCCTTGGGCTGAGGCAGCCTGATGGCAAATACCTAGGAAAAGATACAGTCACTGTGTTTCAGTTGAAAACTCTTCTGTGACAAATCTTTGAGAGGGACAATCGCATCTAAAGCATGGCATAAGTTCAGGGTAACCCGGCCTGGATGCAGTTTGTTTCATTAAGTCAGCCCAAGAAGAGCTATGTGATATATAGGCAAGAGGTCTGTCCACTGATTGAATGATGTCCCTTCTGGACACTCTGTAGGAATATGAAATCTCATTGACTCATGTGTACTGAATTTCCAGACTTGACTCATCGGCTACTAAAACCATAACATTGCACGGTGTGTCTCATATCTTTCCTGGAAAAAAGGGCAGGTTAATATAACTACATTTTGTTATTTAATATATGAATCTGTTCTGACATTTCCAGAGTGTATCTGTAAAGAAATTAAACTCAAACCAGCAAAGGAAAAAAATCTCCAAATGTCTGGAACCTCAGGATTTCTTTCTATAATGTTCATGGTCGCCTTGAACCTTGAACTAAAGGCAAAAGATACACTTGCTCTGTCTTCTCTTTTCTGCTTCTTTACCATATCTTTGTGTTAGTTTTGGGCCCCTCCACTACAACAAGGTCATTGAGGTGCTGGAGAGTGTCCAAAGAAGGGCGACAAAGCTGGTGAAAGGTCTAGAGCACCAGCCTTATGAGGGGTGTCTGAGGGAACTGGGTTTGTTTAGCCTGGAGAAAAAAAAAGGCTGAGGGGAGATCTTCTTGCTCTCTACAACAACCCAAAAGGAGGCTGTAGCAAAATGGGTGTCAGTTTCTTCTCCCACATAACAAGTGACAGGACAAGAGGAAATGACATCAAGTTGCACCAAGGGAGGTTTAGGTTGGATAATAGAAAAAAGAATTTCTTCACTGAAAGGGTTGCCAAGCACTGGAACAGGCTGGCCAGGGAAATGGTGGAGGCACCGTCACTGGAGGTATTTACATGTAGATGTGGTGTTTAGTGACATGGTTTAGTGGTGACTTGTCAGTGCTAGGTTAATGGTTGCACCCTGAATTTAAAGACATCTTCCAATCAAAACCATTCTGTGATTCTATGATTCTTAGTGCCTACTGAACTTCATGTCATCACAGGCTTTTTCTAGGGCTTGTGTGGCAGGAAGTGCTGTTGAGAAAGGCACAAAGTGTAGATACTCAGGTGGTTTCAGAGAAAACACTATCTGGCTGATTAGTATAAAAAAATCTGCTTTGTAAATGGAAAAACTTCCTGCCATAATGACAACTAACTTGAGAAACTCATCACTATAGGAGTTAATCAAAACTAAAATCTCGCCAAAGAACAAGAAAAAAGAAAAAAATAAAAAAGAAGCAGGATGTTTTCAAGGATAATAAGAACATAATAAAGGCATTTAGAAACACAATAGTACTTATTAAAGAAAGAAAACAAGACTCCCAGAATTAAAATATGTTGGAAAGGGTATCTGCTTCAAGACAGGAAAAAGCTTTTGGTGTAGCTACTAGTCAGATTCAAAGCAGCACCTACTCTGCTTTCAGCTGTAATCCATACAGTTGCAGTCCGTTTAGAGCCTAATCTTAAATAAAATTTATTGGCCTGATTTGTACAAAAGGTGATCATACACAGTGAAAGCATCTGTCCTGAGCCAAAATCCTGATTTATTAAAGGAACGTTGAGAAAATTTTCTGCAGCAGATGATGGCATAACTGTAACTGAAGACATTTTTGATAGTTTCCTTTGAGGCAGCATTTACTGACGATGCAGGAAAAACACAAGACAAAATGGACAAAATGACTTGCTCATGGCAATTCCTTCTTTTCCTTACTGCTTCTTTTTGTCTATCCAGAAGTAATTGTCAGTCTTATTTTATTTTCAGAAGACTTAAATACTCTCTTCAGCCACTTCTCTATCTGCAGTAATTTTTTTGGGAAGGAGAGCAAATGTGGATGGGGAAGATATTCTTGCATGGCTAGAGTGAGAGCTGGGCTGTCAATCTCCTTAAACAACACATTTTCCTGCGCTGCATTAGTTCTGTGCTGTAAAGGAGAGGGCAAAAGAGGCTTCCCCAATTTAAGACAATATATTCATAGGGGAGCAGTGTGAAGGAACCATCAGAGGGCTGTATTGGCAGTGTCAGTCGATGGGGAGGATGAATGTGGCTTTTGCTCCTGAGTCCATTATAGACTTCTGTCAAGGCATTTAATTTTTCACGTGTTTAAGTTGGGCCCCCATAAAGTGTAGCCAGTGTGAGACTGGTCTGTGCATTGCTTTGAGCACAGTGGGAAAAATGTGTTAGGCAATGAATATTGTCATGAGGAATTGCCTGCTGCCCAGCAGAATTACCTCTCCAACATACCTACCTCCCTTTTCCCCCATTCCCTCTCCATGCTGAAACGGCAGGGCATCCTCAGGGGTTCTTCTTTAGAAAACAACAGGAGCTGCAAAGCACTTCAAAAAGTCTGGGTTTGTCTCATAGGTGTCAAAGAAGGACCTCAGGTTCTTGGAAAATCTTGTCCCAGATGAGTGTAAAAATGCATACTTTGTCAGGAAGTGAATAAAATCTCACTGAAATTAAGGCAGGGACAAAGATGAAAAAGCAGATGGTCCATGACAAACTGTGAGAACAAATTTGTTCGCATGACAGGGGAATAAGTACATACTCATAACAGACTATTACTCAAGAAATTTTGAAAGAGCACAACTCCACAGGAGTCATAATGTGATTAGTCACATAAAGCCCAGTCCAGCTAGGCTTGGTGTATTGTACCTGAAAGAAGAGAAACAGACCCCAAAAGAGACCACAATAAAAACATTTTTTAAAACTGTGATCTGTTAATGTATTTTTTCAAGTTAATATCTTGTTCAAAATTCCTGAGCTTGAGTGGGAGTATTTAATTACATGAAACCGCCATCATCATTGAAGATTGCAGCATCTTGATAGATACAATATTTTGGTGTATTTCCATGTATGAAGAGAAGAGTGGATTTCTGGGATATAAATGTGATTTGCTTTACCTGAAAAATAATTAATGGTAAGCTTGCCTATTGCTTTTATGAATTTTCTATATATTTCTAAGCCATTCACCCAAACCAGCTGAGTGTTCATAGCTATTTTGGATTCATGGATTCATAGAATCGTTAAATGGTTTAGATTGGGAGAGATCTTTAAAAGCCATTTAGCCCAACCCCCTGCAGAGGGGATGGATGTTTTTCAACTAGCTCAGAGCCCCATCTAACCTGATCTGGAATATTTCCAGGGATGGGGCATCTACCACCCCCCTGGGCAACCTATGCCAGTGTTTCACCACCTTTGTTGTAAAAAACAAATTTCCTTATATCTAGTCTAAATCTACCCTCTTTCAGTTTAAAGTTATTATTCTTTGTCCTATTTCAACAAAATTCATAATTGTACCGGAAAAAAAGAAAAAAAAGGATGCTAGACGCAATATCTAGAATCAGATTCCACTTCTGAAAACATGCAAGTGCAAACATGATGTTTTTATTCAGATCTATCCTAATGCAATATCTGGTAGTCTCTTCGTGCTGTAATTTAATCCTTTCTAAACTTAATTCATAGCTGGGAGCTCTTCTAAACTCCACTGAAGACCAGCAGTCTGTACTGGAATCAAACCTGAGCAGCCCAGGAGGGATGCCTTTGGATCCAGTTCTGTGCAAGAGCAGTACCATCCTCGCTTACACACACGTTACCATTGGCCTTTCCTTTATCACAAGCTGTTAGGACCTCAGTTTCACTTCTTACCAGAAAGAGGAGGCAGGCATATATTTAGCCTTTCTTGGGAAGCATCTGCAAAATCAAGTGGGAGTGTGTGCACACACTCTGTCACTGCTGGCACACATGCAGTCACTGCTGGCTTTACAGCAGCTTCAGAAGCAGAAAGGACACTGCACTAAGGGCCTCCTGCAGGTTACTGGAACTATGTTACTCATTTCAACATCTCAATATCCTTATTGACATAGGTTGTTTGTTTAGTGCTGACTCACTTGAAAGATTATCACCACCTGAACCACCAGCTCATTTCTGGAAGCACTCTCAGGGCCCAGGTTTTCAGTGTTTTGCACCTTACACGTTATCTCCATGGTTGTGTGTCTTGCACGGGAACACAGCCAGACAGCATTGCCCAGCTACTGCTTTGATAGCAAATTGCCTACTGCATCTATATATAAAGAGGGGAATTGAGCTCACCTGACTTCCACCTGAACCTGAGGAAACACTTCTTTACTTTGAGGGTGACAGCACTGAAGAGGGTGCCCAGAGAGGCTGTGGAGTTTGCTTCTGTGGAAATATTCAAAACATGCCTAGATGTGGTCCTGTGCAACCTGCTCTGGGTGCCCCTGCTTTGTCAGGGGTATTTGGACTAGATGATCTCCACCAGAGGTCCATTCCAGCTGCTGCCATTTTGTGTTTCTGTAACTTCAGCCTATCTAAGATATTTGACCTAGTCCTACAAGAAGTGTTAGAAAGGGAGGGACATTTGAGAGCATGATCCTCCCATCCTTCTTGAGGACCTGATAGCTTGAAATGGCTTGTCCCCAGAGGTGCTTCTTTCTCTGCTGGAGGCAGGATGACTGTTTCAGACTAGATGCCAGTTGAAAGGCTAATGTTAGATGAGTTGAATTCCGTGCAGTCCGTCAGTGGAAAGTCATGCCCTTGCTTTTCCCTCAAGGTTTCTCCTTCACAGACCTTTCCCTTGTTAGCTGACAAAAGGCTAAGAAACTACAATTTGAGGCATTTTGGCTGCAAGGCAGATAAAATCAGTAGTCAGACAAAAGCAGCTAAGATAGCCAAGCTTGCCTGAAAGGTTAAATTTTTGTGCTCTTCTCATACAGATGAATGTATTTAAAATAACTTTATTTTCCCCATTCTCACAGGGCAGCCCATTAATTCTGTGGTAACATTCATCATCATCACAGGCAGGACAAGTACTGGGAAATCCTCTCCTGGAGGTGCTCCTTGGCTCTCATTACTCTATCACCTGGTCTATTTACAGTCCTGTGAGTTTTTAAAACCCCAAGGTGCTCTCAGAGGTGGCAGTGCAGAAGTATTCCCTATTACTTGCAAACAGATAACACCTAGATGTGAAACTGCTTTCTCTTTGGAAGACCCAGAGGGTAGTACTGTTCCCAAACAGGGCATCCATCTTTTTTTCATGCACCCAGGATAGGAGTTTTCTCTTGAAATGTAGACATTTTCAGTGCGTGGCACCCACATTCAAGTTAGTTATCCTACATTATTCCCAGAAAAGAGATGAGGAAAAATATTTCTCATTCTAGCAATAAAGTGGTAATTGCTAGACCTGCTTAATCCGTTGACTGTGAAGAAAGACTAGGGAAATAGATAAGATGTATGTATCCATACTGTAGACAAAGCTTAAGGTGACCTGAACCCCATCTCAAGAAACCAATACCCCTACAGGATGAGGCCAAGTCCCCTACACACTGAGTAGAAAGAACTAAGTGACACTGAAGTTGTTCAGGGATGCCAGCCTACGTGTCTGAGTCTTCTGTTTGGAGGCTTTCCCTGTATACACAACATAGAAAATGCAGGTACTTTCCTGGAATTTCTTCACCAGGCACTTACAGTTTAATTATTTAGATGAAGTGGGTCCCAACCCAGGTTTTCTGAGTCCTGGATTAACTTTCCTAACTAGTGAAATAACTTTTCTTCTAAACTATGAGCTTGATTTAATAGTCAGTGCTTGCATGTGGGAGCATGCTATAACACCTATGCATCTTTTGTAGACTGGGTGTACTGGAGGAAGCTGAATGACCAGGCACTGATGGGTTGATATGTCTAGGGAAGGTACTTGACCACCTTGTCTTCAACACTTCTCTCCAGGTATCCATCCAACACCACTTAGCTACAGCTATGTGTGGATGCAAATCTAACACACCCAGAAATGAGTGTACACCTGCATGCTCACTTAGGAAGACTCTTTCTGCTGGGTCTGTACAGAAAAACTGAAAAAAGCAGGGACTAGAGTTGTGATACCTTGTCTTCAACACTTCTCTCCAGGTATCCATCCAACACCACTTAGCTACAGCTATGTGTGGATGCAAATCTAACACACCCAGAAATGAGTATACACCTGCATGCTCACTTAGGAAGACTCTTTCTGCTGGGTCTGTACAGAAAAACTGAAAAAAGCAGGGACTAGAGTTGTGATGAGTTGCAGCATTTGGATAAAACAAAATTAGCAAAAAAGGAAATAAATAGAATCATAGGATGTCTTGGGTTGGGAGAGACCTTTAAAGGTCATCTAGTACAACCTGCTTGCAGTGACTGGGGACATCTTTAAACAGATCAGGTTGAGTAGAGCCCTGTCCAATCTGACCCAGAATGTTCCCAGAGATGAAGCATCTGCCACCTCTCTGGACAACCTGTGCCATTGTTTCACTACCCTCATTTACAAAAATATTTTCCTTATATCTGGTATAAATCTCCTCTCTACTTGTTTGAAACCATCATGCCTTGTCCTGTCACAGCAGACCCTTCTAAAAAAGAAGGCCACAATAAGATCTCTCTGGAGCCTTCTCCCAGCAGAACAACTCCAACTCTCTCAGCCTTTCATCACTGGAGTGGTGTTCCAGCCCTCCTGTTGTATATTGCAAGCAACTGCAGTAGCTTGCTCTAAGCTTCACTGTGCTTAGGATTTCCACAGGCTGAGGCTTTCTCAAATGTGTTCTAGCAATTTTTACCATGGATAAAAACTATTTATGCTAGCTGACATTGCTTTGAACAGAGGTTGTAACTAGAAAGTTTCCAAATTTCCTTTCCAACCTCAGCAACATTGTGATTTCTGCAGTTTTCACCATCAGTTTGGGTCTTTAGATATTGAGAAGTTGAGTCAGACCCCATCCAGAGAAGCAACTGCTCTGGATGCACAGACTGCACTGTGTCAGCTGTGCACATATCTGGCTGTGGAACTGAGGAGTGTGATGGGTTCCATATGTTCTGGATATGTGCTGGGGGCTCTCTGCACGGGTGCTCAGACACCCATGTGGAATTTCTTAGGTGGAAGCATGGGAGCCTGATCAAACTGAGCAAGATCAATTTAAATGGCTGCATGGCATAAATAAATCTTAAGGGGGATTAGTGGGGTGACAAAGCTGTAGCTTCTGTTAAGGAAGCCACACTGTTTGGAAAGACTGCAGCTGAGACAAGAGCCTTTGAAGACCAGATTTTAGTCTCTGTTTTTGTCTGTATTAGTTACTACTCCTTGTATTTTAACCCAAATTACTCTTTAACTATTTAAGAATACTTTGTGGCAGTTATTTGTCGCAGTGCTAAACCAGATTACCTCAGGGTTTGTTGAGCTTCCTCTGCTCTCCAATGTATGGACAAACGTTTCACTTAATTTGGTTTGTTTGGCCAGCATGGACAGGGATTAGATATGCTATATATGGACCATAAACACTGTTTTGGTTAACGCTACAGTTGAGCCAAACCTGAACCTCTTTCATCTCACCCTTTCAAACTTCAGCGGTTTGGATGGAAATGGAACCTGTATTTGAACTATGCTTTGTTTTGGAAAACGAAAGTCCAGTAAATAACGCTTTGGAAACTCAACATCCAGCACCTTCAGCCCATCTCTAGTGAACTAGGATTGAGTGCCTCTGCAGGCAGGGATTTTGTGTTGGGAAGAAAGCCAAGAGACAAGGGAAGGAAACTGTTTCAAGGAACCTGCAGTAACTTTCCATAAAAATCTCAGGGACATAAAGCCATGCTGAAGTTTCTGTCATAATCCCTTCCAACCAGCATGTGTGTTTGGTTAGGCAAAACATGGTGGTCCCATGTGGGACAAAGATGGACTTTTGCTGGTTGCATGTCCAATTGGTTTGTTGTTAGAAATGACAGGGGAAAGCTTTCATTTGCTTTCAGTTTCCTATCTGGAGTATCAAGCCAGTCAGTAATGAAATGGGTTTCTCACATCAGATTTTTTAGATGCCAGGAATAATAATAGTGTTAGCACCTCAGTACTTGGCTTTCTCTAGGTTGTCTTACCCTAGATAAATCTATTAATTTGCGTCTTTCTAGCTGCAGCAGTGCCTTAAAATTTGCTCTTAATTGCAGTAGAAGTAGTTTTAAAATCCATCTGTCTTGTAGTGACCATTCCTCCAGCATTTCACGTTCCTTCTGTATAATACATTCCAACGCTAAAATAAAAATCAGTGGCATGGTGTAGTAATTCCAGTTATGAAGCTCTTTGAGGCTGTTGAAAGGCTAACATTTCCTATTACAGTTCTGGTTTTCAGAATTGTTGTTAAAATAGGATCATCCTTTCTATGCAATATTTACTAGCTGAACACAATAGCTAGAGCACCTTGGACCATGGCGTGGCTCTCCAAGACTTTGTATATTCCCCAGAGACTTCTTTGTCATCCTACACTTTTGGACTCGGGGCAGGCAAGCATCGTTCTAGTGACTTCAGAGACCATAGAATGAAGTCCATTGAACTTTTTGCAAGGTAGCATAGGTGTCAAGCTCTCTCTTTGTTGCTTTTCATGGCTGAAGCTGCTAAATATCAACAGGCAAGGGTCTACATCTAAGTTTAATTGTGTTGCAATAAAATTGCTTCCACATAAAATTATTAAAGAGTTTAAGCCACCAACTAGTTCTTACTGTTTCTGATGTTGATCTGTCTGTTCGAACCAGAATGATGAAAACTGGAACCTCTATGAAACAACAATTAACTTTGGTTCTGGCAGCAGCTGTCCAGCCCTCACATCTCCACAGGAGATCTGAGTCAGTTAGGACATTACCATTATTCCATGACTGGCCAGGAAAACACAGTAGGTAATTCACCAGCTAATGCATACCTCTGAGATGTCAACCAGAAAAATGTTAAGGCCTGTCCACAAGCTTTAGGAAGAATGAGAGTGGAAGGCTAGTTTAGATTTATAACATTATTTTTTACCTACAGTAGGCTTTTGTCTTTGAGCATGTCTGTTCTTTTCTAATCGGCCTGCAGAGAGTCTCAGTACCAGCTGATGAAATTCTCTCTTGAATCAAAAAGATCCAGTCAACACTGAAGTGACAGCAAGCAACAGTCCTTGTAGGTAAGTACATGCGTGAATCAAGGCTCATGATATGTCTTCCTTGCAGACTCAATCCCTTGCACGCCTGATGCACCACCTGCTGCCACTTCACCACCAACCTCTGAAGAACCTGGACCTTTTACAGCTTCAGCATCACCCTCTGCTTCCTCTGACACTGGTACTGCATCGTTTTCACCACCATTACCTGCTTGTGTTGCAGCCTTACATCCCAAACCACCTCCTATTCCACCATCAACATCAGCTTCTGCTGCCACTGTTCATCCTAAACTCCCTTGTCTTCCTGCACCACCCACCTCTACTCCATCCCTTCACCCTGGACTTTATTTGCCAGTAGTCCCACCTGGCAGTGCCACCCACCTCATCAACTGGTTGCCCTTCCTTGCCTCTGCAACACTCGCCACCATTCAAGGGAAGGAGGAAGACCAGACACCCATAAGAACAGGCTCCCTGGAAGGCATGAAGTGCTGCAGTAACACACTCCTACACTCCTCCCATGATGAAAATCCCAGGGAAGCACCTATGGGAGACAGGGTTCTGGGGGCTGCTTCATCACCACCAGCTGCCCATGCTGTGCCCCCAAGCTCTGAGCAGTCATCTGCAAATGTGAGCGACATCCTGGCAGAGCTACGGACAATGAACAGCCATCTCTCTGTCATTGCCCAAGCCTTGACGCAGCTGGCATCATCCCTGGCACCTCAGCAGGACACGCATGGCACCCCACCTCCTTAGTGCTGGGCCCTGCACCAGCTCACCCTGCTCACAGGGGCCAGTGCTGGCTGGGGACAAACCATGGCAGAGGTATGGTGGAGGAAAAGAACCCTACTGAAATCTGCCCACACCATGAGTGCCAGTTTGCTGTGCTCTCTGACAGCAACCACATCTCCCCAGTTTGTTTCTGTTTGTTTGTTTGTTCCTTGTAAATGGCCACATATATTAAAATTAGTTTTGTGGTCTTTTTAATAAAATTGTTTATAATTCTTGTATTCCTTTCAGATGTGCTTGCTCCCCACCTCTCACCCATTACCCACATGAGCACTGCTAGGAATTGGTGTGGTCTCGCACAGACAATGCAGAGAATCTGAAGTGGTGAGAAGTTACCCAAGACAAAGTTCTCTAGGAGGTGTCAAACCCCTCTGAGCAATGTGGGAGGACATAAACAGGAAAGAATACAATAAAATTCTGCAAAATTCTCCTATTTCTCTCCATCCATGATGCATGTGGATCGTGGAAGTTGGAGCCCGTCCTGGTACACTAAATCTCAGGGCTAATTGTAGTTACTGATGGAGGTAAGGGCCATGATAAATGGGTCAAAACACAATGCAGGTAGTTGTCTAAGCAGTACTTGGTCTGAACAGCTACCAAACAGCTTCATCCACCTCTTGTCCTCTGAGAGAGTGTGAACCGAAGGCACTTAGCTGATGTGTATATATTCTACTTGCCCATGGTGCCTGGGGTTCTTAAAGGGCATAAATGGGCCAAGCTAATTTAAAGCAATTAGCCAGGCACATGCAGACAGATTCCAGTATTTCACTACCTTCTTGTATTGCCAAGCTGCAGCAGCTTGCCCAAAGTTGGCATTGAAGGTGTGAAACCTCAAGCAATCCTCTTTGTGGATGGGAGAAGAGCTCTTGGTCATGAATCCAGGACTCGCCCCTTCAAGATGCATGACCTGAAGAGCAGTTGATGAGGTACCCTTGGATGCTACTTGGCCTGGCAGAGGCACCAGAGCTTGGAGCTGAAAGTTGGGATGTGCTCCTTGCTCTGGAAGGGCCCCAAGAAAGAGGAATCACAGTTCTTGCAGCAAATTTCATGTCATAAATGTGATCAGAGGGATGAAACACCTCTCCTATAAAGTTGAGAGAGTTGAGATTGTTCAGCCTGGAGAAGAGAAAGTTTTGCAGAAACCTGATTGTGGCCTTTCAGTGTTCAGGAGGGGGCCTGTAGGAAAGCTGGTCAGAGCTTTCAGCAGGGCTTGTTGTGACAGGGCAAGGGATAGTGGTTTTAAACTGAAAGAGAGGAGATTTTCATTAGGTGGAGGTGGTGGAACACTGGCCCAGGTTGCTCGAGAGGTGCTAGATGTCCCATCCCTGGAAACGTTCCAGGCTGGGTAGAACTGGGCTCTGAGCAATCTGATCTCCTTGAAAATGTCTCTGTTCACTGCAGGGGGGGATGGACTAGATGATTTTTAAAGGTCCTTTAAAGGTCCCTTTCAACCCAAACCATTCTGTTCATCCACACTCTGTACATGAAAAAAATAATCATCAGTTACAATAAAATAGGCCAAGCATAGGGCCAGTGGAGGCTCAGCCAGGATGCATGGCTGCCCCTCTCTTCATTCCAATGATTTAAAATGAAACAAATGATCATGGCAAATGAGAAAATAAAGACCTCTGTGAA
The DNA here is from genome assembly GCF_027791375.1 of Indicator indicator. Lineage (NCBI taxonomy): Eukaryota > Metazoa > Chordata > Aves > Piciformes > Indicatoridae > Indicator > Indicator indicator. Next base: position 19,515,635 of record NC_072018.1, read on the forward strand.
CCTTAATTTAGCCATGCAGCCCTAAAATATCAGGATCGGAGGCCATCTCTAAGAAAAACCCAGATAAACAGACAGATTGCTAGATAAGATGAAAGAGGAAGCATTCTATTTGCAAATATTTCTGTTACAGGTGAATCTAAGTCACAAAGGTTGAATGAATATACAAACTTCCCCAAATCTCAGGTATATTTGAATTTGAGGTTTTGGTTACTGCATATCTATTTACATATAAACCTCTCCCTGTTTTTTGAATCTGTGCCTGAAAGACAAAGCAATTGTCCTGTTCAATCATGGTTTTTACCTGAGGGTAATCAGATTTTTTTTCCTCTGATCTGTATAGCAAAAAAAGGGGGAGGGAAAAAAAGACGTTTCATAGATGGCCTGTGCTACCTTTTAGTTTTATGTGTTTCAACAGAGATAAAAGGAGTATCTGAAAAATGTTTTGGCTTTTGATTTGGCTATAGTAGTATCCATAGACTAAAACAGAAAGAGTACAGCAAAGTTTATCACTTTTTCTCCTTTCATTACAAAATATGACAGGAAAGAAAGAGGAAAGCTCTATGATATGTATAAAAAACCCCTCAAACAACAAACAAATATTTCTCATTTCTGCCCATCTTTCCCTCTTTCCGTTTTGCATGGTAGTAAATAAATAGCATGTTCTCCTACTCTTTATAGTTTTACTTGGTTTATCCTGTTGTTTTTGAATAGTACCCACTCATTGCTTAATATTGGTGAAAATCTCAGTGGAGTTTTCTGGATCTGTGCAGTCATATTCCACAGATACATTCCTCAGGTACAGATAAAAATTTTATTGTGCAGTTGATGATGCTTTATGAACCAAGGTTAGAGTTGGTTTCATTTACATGTCTAAGGGATTTGGGCATGCAAATCCAGAAAACACCTGAAAATGTTTATAGTATTACATATTCAGCTGCAAAGCAATTCTCTTCTTTCTCTAAGATACCACAAATGTGATCCAGCTGGCAGGTGGAAACAAGTGCTGTTCCTGAGCCTCTTTCTGAAGAAGCAAGTTTGCTGTGGTCCCACAGTCAGAGATAATAGATGGTCAACACCCTTGCAGTCTAGACTCCGAACTGTCTGGTCCTGTGGCATCCTGACAACAAGGCAGGACGAGAGCCCATAGCCAAGACTAGCAACTTTCAGATTCACTTGGTAACCACTGCTGGCTCCCACATGGGTGCAGCAACTGGCTCCAGAGTCGACAAGACAGACAGAGGCTCTCTGTGGGTAGGGTCCTGCTGAAGTAAATACATCAATCCAGACCAAACTGAGCCAGCCTGAGCCTGGCCAAGGCTTTGCTAGTGCTGCAGCCACAGAGTCCGTTTCTGCAAATTTGCATCCAAGGTTTGTGGGCAGCCCATGCTGAGCTCTGTTAGCAGTGCCTGAGCCAGGTGGTTAAAACCCATCTCATGTATGTCTGGGCACAAAAGGGTTTCACTGCTGTGCAAAGAGGGGTCCTGCCCACAGGCATCTCATTCAAAAAATGTGCAATATTCTCTACTCAGTGCATTCAGTAGACTCATGTCCTTTAGAAATTTTTTATTTGTTCAACTTAATTAAACCACTTAAGCACTGCAAGAAATGAGTGGCTGCATTGCTTCAATAGCAAAAAGGCTGCCTCTGTCTCAGGTTTTGTTTGCTCTTCTTGGCTTTCATCTGCAACCATTCAAACTTGACTTGGCACTGCCAGCCCTGCTGCCTCCTGATTGCTTAGCAGCATTACTCGCATTGCTGAGCTGCTGCTGCCACACATGATACTTTGCTGGTCAAAAGCTGAAGCACAGCTCACAAACAAACGTCTCCTGAAGCAGCTGAAGCTGGCATCAGAGCAGCTGAGGGACAGAAACCCTGGTGCAGCTGATATTGTCCCTGCACCCTGTCCCCACAGTCTCTGCAGAGATAGCATATCCAGGGCCTCATAACTCACAGAAAACAGTTCAGGAGACTTTCCTCATTTTGGTTTGTTTTGATTCATCTCAGAGAGCAAAGGGCTGAAAGTTATAATGTCATAGTATGTGTTCAGTGTCCTGTGTAGAAATAACCTCATGGGTTTACACAAAAATCGCATGCTGGCCTTCTTTCTCAGGACATCTTCAGTCTCTCCTTCTTCCTCTTCTATAGCTTTGTTATTTGCATAGGCAGCAATTTGTAGGGTAAGATTAATTTTGTAATTGACAATCTTCTTTAGTTCTGTATTACAAATCCTGAAACAGTCTGGATGAGCAAAATTTATAGGCTAGAGGCCAGGTTGTCATTCTTAGAGTCAGCATGGGTGATCATCAGAACCTTTTCTGTCTCCACCATCATTAAAATCCTAAACACAGACCTCATGTTTCACAACTGCTTTGCAGAAAGTATCAAGGGTGGGTTTCAAGTCACTAGGTCCTCTACAGCCATGGGGAGGCATGTGATTCATCCTAGCCTAAGAGAGGTTTTTTTAAAAAAGGAGGAAGGCATTTGACTTCTCGCATGTCCATTCCTCTGCCATGACTGTAGACAACTAGTTTAAGCCAGATGCTTGTCTTCTAGTTGGCTGGAGGTAAATGGAATTAATACTCTGTTTGGTATCTGTAGTTCATTTCAAACTGGTGAAGTATCAGTATATCACATTTATTTGGGCCCTGACAGATGTGTGAGGAGCTGAAAGAAGGAAACTGGGAGCTCAGGAGAATATGACTGACAATAAAACTGGAACCCCCTGCAAAGTATCCAGCTCCAGCCCCACATCATGAGTTATCCTGTGCCGGGAAAGCACCGAGAGGGACACCCAGGTCATTTCCTTCTCCCAGAGATTAAATTCCTCAGGATGTGGACTGGGAGCTAAACATCTTCATGGGATTTAAGTGACGTGCTCAATGTCTGCTGCTCCAGCAGGAATTATTTGAGGAGGCAGCAGGCTCTACAAATCTGTATTAGTCTGCAGCCCAAGAAAGTGGGAGAAATCAGAGGTTTACCCAGGAGGAATAGGAAACCTGATTTTTTTTTTTTTCACTTTGTTTTCTCTAGCACACATTGTTCTTCCAATGTTTGTACACATATTCACATGTAACAACACTCAAATCCTACAGTAAAAATAATTAATAAAGAATCATTTATATGAAGCACATTCCTTTGCATTAGCCCAGCTGCAAGCTGGCAGCGTAGAGACCCTCAGAGTGAGCTCCCCACTACAGACAAGGTGGTTATTCAGCTCTGGCTGGGAAGCATAAAGCAGGTACCATCTGCCAGATGCCCCTGTGGACACCCATCTCTGCCCACAAAGCCATACAGCCTGTGTGCATTCAGCTTCCTCCCAGACCTTTCACTACAGCATTTTGCAGAGTTCTTTGGGTTTCTTTTCACTTTATTTCAGTCCATGAGCCATTATCCAGGACACTAGGGTCAGGATGTTGGTTGCACCCATAACCACGAGGCCATATCCTGAATACCCAGATGCCAGCAACTGAAGCCACATTCTTCATACCCATCCCATGGGTTGGGAAACCCTTTGCTTATGTAATCTATGGGATGCATGGAAGTACAGAGAAAGACAGAACCTGTCTGGCTTCAGATGAATTGGAGTCCACTATGTGCCAGAGAAACACTCAGGCAGCACCACTCTGAAATTGAACAGAAACTGACTGATCCTGAGCATAAGGGCCTTCCCAGCTGGTAACTGAGCTGGGAGACCTTGCTCTCACATGACTGCACATGTGAGTTCAAAGGCACAGGATTTTGCGGTTGCTTGGGTGCTTCTGATCCTCTCCCACGCAGAATTTTCTTTCCTCTTGAAGGACACTAAAGTTCTGTTCTTGTCTTAACCATGAAGAATTAGGCTGTAAAACACAAGGGAATTGGTACTGGTTTTAAAAGAAAGAGAGATAACATAGTCTGGGCCAGGTTTTCAGATACTGTGAAGAGACACTCTCTTTTCTCCTGGATGTGCCAGGACCACTGCACTAAGCAATGCTGTCCATCTGCTTCTCCTCAACCTTGATGGTTCTCACCCTCTATTTGTGAGCTGTACGTTTTAAGAGCAAGGAATATGTTTTTGTTCTGTCATTGTGCAAAGTTTAGCATGGAAGGAGATGCTAAGCGCTGCAACAGCACAAATAATCATTAATAGCGAGCAGTATCAGGAAACTGAAATCACCCTCTCAACAAAGAGGAATTCAGTAATGTAGAAGTTGAAGACAGAAAAGTATACCACAACCTCTTGCTGTGTTTTGCTGCAGAGTGTGTCTCTAAAATAAGCTGGGCAGAAACAGTAACTTCTCACTACTGCTTTTGCTTGTAGGAGTGGTTCCCAACGCTTGTTGTACATCTTATATTGTCAGCATCTGGTCTGATCCACATCTTTCCCATTTACTGCTCAGTATTTCCCATTGATCTTGAATTCTGGCTTCAACCCTATTTTATTCAGAGACAAACCTTGTTGCAACAGCCTTCATAAAGAGCTTTACTTCTTATAACCATCATTCAAAACATATTTTGAACAGAACAATGTGAATTTGGCCAGCTGAACTATTTGATGATTCATGGTGATGGCACTAAATTGGTTTTGTAACAAAACAAAAATAAGAGGCTCCTCCGAAGTCTGAAAGAATGCCATAGACTGTTTCTGTTTCTTGATAATTATTTTACTAAAGATATTAAAACCATGTCAGTAGTTCAAGAATTGAAACATTTTGTCTCCTCTGCACTACTACTTTATCAATTTCCTCAATTTTTTGAGAGTATTTATTGTGGGTCAATAGAAAATGGCATTTCTTTTGTCAGGATCAAATCATCAAATACTCAAGTGGCTATGATGGGAGAATACACTGAGTTCTTAGGTTAACTTGACTGTAAGCTGAAATTGAAACTTCACTTTTTCTTTCTATATTCTCCAAAGTACTGAAAATCTTGTTGACACCAGTCTGGTGTCCCATGGTCCATGATATACATCACCAGTGAGGTGGTATAGAGCTCTATTCCCTAACCTTGATTGGAAAGGGAACTCACAAGTCTTAAAGTTACAAATTTGCATGGGACTTCAAGCTTTGACTGACTAGCCAGAGCAATTTGATCTGTTCCAAATGGAAACTGATTCCATGTGTTTTAGCAAATGGTGGTAGATGTTGGATTTTCAAGCCTTGCCAACCGACATGTCATAAAAGCTTCCAGGGGCTTATTCATTTCTTCCACATAAAATAAGGCAATCTTAGCATTTTATGCTAATTCTATATTGACTATCAGTCTTAGGAGGTAAGGACGTCGTTATTTTTTAAACACATAGGGTTTTACTCAATCAGACTCATTTGTTTCCTCTAATGGAAGAAAAGGGCCTGAGGTGGAGAGAAGTTAAGAGCTGACTAGGAGGTTTTAACTGAAGTAGTGGGATGAATATGAGCCAAGGAAAATTTAGGCTGCACATCAGGAAAATTTTCCTAACAACGAGGTCCATTAGTATGTGGAATGGTCCCCCCAGGGAAAAGGGGGAAGCTGACTAGACAAAGCAATGAAGAACACATTGTTGGGAGCAACCTTTAAACCTAAAAGTTGGGGAATGGACCAAGTGACCTAAGTGTGTTTTCCATCTCTAATTTCTCTGACTCAACCATTACGAGGGTACACTGTAGACTACATGACTTCTGTGCTTCTCCCACATCAGTACTACTTTGAGAGGACTTTCCATAAAGCCAGTCCTCAGGATGCAAAGGACACCAGTGCTCTGATCAGGCATTTTTGCTGGGGCCTACCAGGCAAAGGTCTTGCTGGGACCTTTGGCTACCCATGACACTTACTTAAGGGCACAGAGTATATGAACTAAGGTCATTTTGGACTGTATCTTTTTCATTCTTCAGCTTCTCTTTTCTTTGCAGTTTTCTCCCCTGGCTTCTTCCTCTTGTTCAACAAAGGTTTTCATGCTTAGGAGCTACTAAGTTGCTATCACACTTCTCTCTGAGAGTCAATTAAAGTTTGCTCAGCCACAGCTTTAGAGGCAAAGTGAAGCTACGCAGAAATTTGACACAAAGGTGGATTTTCTCAGCATCCCATGATGTTCATGTGACAAGCAGCACATCTGGGATCAAACCAGATGACTTGAAAGCAAAAAGTTGAACTTAAGATACTGAAACTGCTTACTATACAGTTTTTTCTCATGTACTCATTTTCCCTAATGAATCGGACTGAGCAAGCCAAGGAACAGATGCAATCTATCAATGGTTTTACTTCAGTCAAAGGAAATGACAAAAAGTTATTATTCTGATTCTTGAATCCTTATATTAAATGTTGAGGGCTTTATGATCAAGTTATTCAAAAGGTTTTTGTAAATCTTCTTTAAAGAAAAGTTGATTCGCCAACAGCCAAAAATTTCTGTGGGAAAAGCTAGTTTTGTCGCATTTCTCAAGGAAAGTTCACTCAAAATTTTCAAGTGATTGTACTCCAAATGGCATGTTTTGGCATTTTTTAAGAAGAAACTTAATGGATTTATTTCTGTTTCATTAAAATCAGGTTTTCTTTTCAAATTTTAACTAATTAGAGCAAAGTGGAAAACACACTTGCTATAACTTGGAGAACTTAATTTTAAAATTATTTCTTTCTTTTCCTCTCAGAATAAATTGTTGAATTTGCCCAACTCCAGCAAACTTTGTGTCTGAGTATTTTTATTTCCTTTAAAAGAAAAAAAAAAGTTTTAACTATCAACATTTCCTTAGAAGAGGAAAATGCCTCCCTCTTTGGCTTATTTATTGTCTGATCAGGAGTTGGTTAAAAACATATGCAAGTAACGAAGGATATTTTATGCTATTCCTCTTCTGGAAAAGATGCATTTATTCTTAGTTTAAATCTGACCCTGAAAACACATGCTTTTTTTTAAAATAGTAAGTATGTTATAGGACAAATTCCATGAATGAGGCCGGAGGAGCTGTGTAGATTTCTGACAGAGATTTCACTTGTGCAAATTTGTCGTAATTTTTCTTTTCAGCAGCCTTCAGCAGCATTTAGCTCTGTAGCCTCAATTCACATCTATTTCTTCTGTATTCTAGGTGTATGCATGAATGTCTAGACATCTAAGAAAAAGAGAACAGCTTCATGGAAGAGAGTCAGCAAACCAGCTCTATATTCAGTGAAAGATGACTGCAGACCATAACAAGTAGATATGTGAATACAAAGACGAAACAGTCGAGAAAGGCTTCTAGAAAATCTGGTTACTTCTACATGCTGAAGGGAAAAAACCCAACCAACCAAACAATAAAAACAAACAAATCAGCAGAGCAGATAGTTAAGTAATGGCTTTAAGAAACACAAAGGGACAAGACAGGGCAAATATCATTTACAGGGAAAAAAAAAAAATCTCCATGTCACTAACACCTCCACCAACATCACTTTCATTTTACCAGTTCCTGTCTAGCCAGGAACTAATTTCTTTACAGTTACTGAAGCAGAGGAACCACAAATCAAACTGTAGGAAAATGATAACCTGATGAACTCTGTAGAGGTCTCTTGAGCTGGTTTGGTGACATTTGAACTCTGCACAGACACTTTTGAAATATCTAATGTGGGTCAGTCAATCAGGCATTTGCCCTGAGGTTGTCATTTCATGAGATAAAGTGGGAATAAAAAAAATGAAACTCACAAATATTCAGAAAAGCCAGAACTGTTAAAAATTATTTATGAGCAAAAGTTGAAAATTTCTTGGAAGGTGGCATTAGAAGCCTTTAATATATTATGAGAATATAAGGCATGAGAGGGAGTATAAAATACATGGAGACACCCCGTTCACAGTAGTTTTTCAGAGTTATGTTCTGTTGGCTCATGCTGCACCTTACTAAAATGTAACTGAACAGACCAATAAATATAACTCTGCTGAGCAAAAAAAAAAAGAAGAAATTATGCTAAACTCTGGTTATGCTGACATCAGCTGGCTTATAAATTATCACTCAATAAAATCTATCAGGATGTGAACAAAAATATTCCAGATCTGCATTTGGTGAAGAAAAACTGTCTTGGAACTGTTTGAGTATAATTTTTTTTTTTTAAATTGTGACTGTGTAAAGGTGTATCCATTTGGACAGCTTCATCCCTAAGCTTCTTTTACACTCACTGTTTTCTAGAAGAAAAGCTCTATTTTTAGGAAGTTCTTTCTTGAGCATCTTTAATCATTTTGAGCATCTTGAGCATGTAAGGTATAGTAAAAGATTTGGCCCATAGCCTTGACCACTATAAATCACTGAGTTTGCACCAAAGTCCAGGTATCCAATATAATTTACCTTAGATAAACATTTTGCCCTGGTATTTTTTTTTTTAATTCATTCATTTCTACAGACAGCTACAATGTAGGCTTGTCAAGACTACACTGGTTTCTAGAAAGCTATGAAAATTTCTGCTGCATGAAGGTCACCTCACATTATCTGGGAGGTATTGGGTATCTTTTGAAAATCCTTGAGGATGTCTTTCTCTGTTGCTCATGCCTTCATTTACATTGTTTTAAAGTAGACATTTCCATGAACATGGAGGATTTTTCTCTACAGCAGCAATTATAGAATCAGAATGCTTTGGGTTGGAAGGGATTTTAGAAGGTTATCTAGTCCAACAGCCCCATAGTGAGCAGGGGCATATTAAACAAGATCATATTGCTCAGGGACCTGTCCAACCTGATCCTGAATGTTTCTAGGGATGGAGCATCTACCACCTCTCTAGGGAACCTGTTTCATTGTTTCACCACTGTCATTGTAAAAAGTTTCTTCCCTATATTGAATTTGAATTTCCCTTCTTCTACTTTAAAACCATTGCCCCTTGTCTTACTGCAACAGGCCCTAATACAAAAATCTGTCCCCCTTAAGTACTGAAAGGCCATTAGGACTTAGTGGAGTTCCATGCTGGTAGGTGCTCCTAGAGCATGGATGAAGGATCCTCACAGTACAGGTGGGCAGAGACAGCTTCTGTTCTGTATAATAGGTTGGTGATTAAAGTGCTTTTCTGGGGAATAAAACTGAACTTCCATCCATGCTCAGCTTGAGAGATCACATCTCCCTGAAGTTTCCAGTGGCTTTAGAGTACTGGAACACAGATGGTCTCTACATCTTGTATTGAAGAGAAGAAGGGAAAGGTTATATAGCTTTTGTTTAGAACAGCAGACTAGTTATTTATCTTGTTGCTATCCTAGTTTGGATTGCTTTTAAAAAAATAAAATATGTGGGGTTTAACAGCTTTCTGTTTCATTCCCCAGACTTTTCTTCTCCTAAACTCTTTTGATTACCCCATTGCAAGCCATTCAATGATGTGTGCCCTCTAACTGATTCATAATCTCTTTGAGTTAGGGAGCCAATCTTGTATCACATCAGCATAGATCCAGCTGCTAATAAATAAAAAAAAAGTCATTACAGGAAAACAGATCATAAGAATTTGGGTTACGATCTGTTCCCCTTGTCTGAAATATGCTATGTCTGTCCCACCCAAGCCCTCCTGTCACCAGTTTAGGTGATGACTGGGAGCAGCACTAGCTCTGACTGAGAGTCTGCCACCCACTGAGTCACTGGTACTGCTTCCTTTTGGCACCATCTTTCTTGTTAGTACCTCCCTCACTTCTAAGAAGCAGAAAGGAGAAGTGATATGAGTCACCTCATGAGACCACCTGCTAAATTCTTCTCCTGTGATCTTGACCCAGATGCCACCTGCTATTAACGAGTGTAAAGATACATGGCTTCAGGATATTATTCAGAAGGAGTGACTCTTTCTTCAGGATTAATTTTCTAGTGAGAAGAAGTAAATACCAGAAATATGAGTGTTTGCTTCCCAGGAGCACTCAAACTCTGAAATTTGTTGTCTGTACAAAACCTAACCACAGCTGTTACTCATCTATAGAGAAATAAAATACTTTTTAAGGAATTAGACCATGTATGAAATATTTTTTTGTTTGAGCAGGAGTTAAATATTTTTCAAATTTGTTTTTAACAATGTGTATTGAGGCTTATTTTCTGCTTATACAGGACCCTCCCAAAAAGTCTTCCATATTCTGTCTTCCATTCCCAAGTGTCATTCTAAAGCCTTCCTTCATATAATGAATTATTTGCTGAAGCAATGACTGAAACCATGCAATGGCAACAGCCTGTACACTGGGGAAACAGCCAAAATTACAAGGTGGTAGCATGTATTGGCCCACCCTTCTTACATTTGTGATTTCAAACTAAAGATTCAGAAAGGAAGTACTCACCTCTTCCACACTGCCACAGCCCATGCAGTGCAGCTCTGTCATGTTGATGCACTCCCAGATCTCTGGGACTTATGAGTGAACCTGGAATTTTTGCAGAAATAGTAATCTGAGAGGAAACAGGAAGAAAAGTCGCTTTCGTCTTTTCTAATCATCAAGTGTGGGACAGCTTCCAAATCAATGAGTACAAGTTATTCCCTGCCCTCAGTTTTGTCTTGCTTTCTGAGTTACTACCGTGAAAAACCATCTGAGATTCATAGATTTTAACAAACCAGAGCAAAAAACCAATGTGGTCTTTGAAAGTGCTTTCAGATCTACCTGTGGGTGAAATGCTAAGATTTTCTTGCCTTCAAGAATCCTTCAGCAAAGGAATGCCTCTAAGGAATGACATTTTATTAATGTACATGCCTGTGTATGTTAGTGTGTGCATGAATATATGAACAAAAGTGTAGACAACTATTATACAAATACTTCTTATAAAGACATAAGTTTATGGAATTAAAAACAGTAGCCTCAGTGTTATATCTTTGAACATGGAATGTCAGCACTTAGATGATATGTACCACTCAAGAACACATTTATCACACAGGAGCATTCCTTATTTTACACTCTTACTTCCTGTACATTATGTCAGGCAATCATAATTCCATAGGTTTTTTTAAATTTTGCTTTTTGTTTGTTTTTTGTTTAAGTGGTGGAAGAGAGAACAGAATCAGAGTACATTGGCTAGCTAAGTCCTGATGTCTTTTTTCAGATCTTACTCAGATAAAACTGCTCAAGATTTCTACCTGCACAAAGACCACAGGAATTAACCTTACAAATGCTTTCCTCACTTTCAAAGGAAAATACATATCTTTGTTCTTTTATCTATTTGTTGCCAGAGTGACAGGCTTATAAAATTTGAAAGTACAACAGTAAGGCCTTAGGGTGTCACTTTAAGATAACCACACACTCAGTTTTGTGTTTGGCTTCTTTTTTTTTTTTTTTTAGTTTATTCATAACAATGTGCTACTGAAAATTTTCTATCGTCAGCTCCAGGTGTATTTGCCAACATTATATAGTATAATCGCAATAAAAGAAAAGCCAGGAGCTATTCCACCTTCCCTATGTCAGAATTAACAAACCAGAGGAAAAATTAAAATTGGCAATACTTTACTTTCTTCCCTCCCTTCTTCTATCTACTCTCTTTCTCCCTCCCACAAACTACAAGACTTTCTTCCCAAAAGTCCTCTAATCTCTGCCTAGATTTTCCAGGGAAGATTTTAAAGTTAGATTTCTTTAAATAATGTGGTAATCTTTCACCTTATCTTTTGCAGAAAATAATGGCCTGGTCTTCACTCCTAGCACCATCAGTTGATGGTGTGCATAGATGATCTACGTGAACAGCAAATTGAACTGTCAGTAGTGAATCTGGGATAGGCTCATAATTATCGCAGTTGCTTAGAGATTCTAAAACAAATCTACAGATTCATCACATACCTAAAGTTTTCAATATGTCTTCCCCTTTTTAGCCATAAGTCTATTGGATGTTCAAAAGCCACTGAAACAAGCATCAGCTCTAAAGGGCAGAGCTGCACACAGTTCTTGTCTTATGGAAATTGTGCCAGTTCTGCATTGCTAGACTAAACTCACAGCAGGGTCCATACATTTACAGAAACAACCAAACCTCCAATGAAGATGGGAAAGCAGCTGCAATCTCCACAGCTTTCTTCACTCAGCTAGGGTGTCTTTAATTCACCTGAAGTATGGCCCCATGTGGTGAAAGGTAGATTGGCCTAGGTGGTGTTAGGACATGCTGATTCAGTGGATTTTCTCAGTAGCCTATTATCTTTAGACCGCCCAGAGGGTTCAGATGCAAACCTCAGCTGCTGCAGATCCAAAGGAAGAGCAGTCCAGCCCTTGTTTGAATTCCCGTCTGCTCTGCAGACTGTTGGGCTAAAGCAGGAAGGTATGAACGAAATTTAGTAAAGCTGGACAGATGCCTTATCTGAGAAGGCTGAGAGCTTTGCCATCTTTTACTGGAGTTCAGCCACATGTGGTGAGCCAAGACAGGTGGTCTGCTGGATTGGAAGACTCGCTAAGACAGTCTGGTCTGCCGGACACATTGGCATGAGCGATTCACTGAATGGTACTCTTCTCCTTGCACATGAACTAGTCCAGTGCAATACAATGGGGTACTGTGCTGCTGAAGAAGTTGTTCTTTGGGTGAGACATTGCACTCGTAAAACTCAGCGGAGGTCCTGACCACTTTGTGGGCATTAAAGATCTCATGACTTGTAGCAATGACTTTTGTGTCCTGGCCAGGCTCCAAGCTGGAACGCTTTGTCTCGTCAAACTTCCTATACAGCTCCTGTTCAGAAATGTTGTGTTCACAAAGTCTACATTTTGATGAGCTCATGTTAAGAGGCTGTTTCAAAGTTAAGGCCAAAATGGAAAAAGAATTGCAAAAACAATTAGTGATGATTACTGATAATTACCTACACATGGTTGCTGTATCAGACTCAGAAAAATACCTCAGAATGAAAATGTCATGTAAATATAGGGTATTATGGGGTCTCTGCCTGGGGTTTTGAAACATTCAGAACTGCACACAGGAATCATATGTATTTCATATCAGAACAAGACGTGCTGTTGTGGTGCTTAAGACCTTAAATTCATCTTGAGCACTGGGAAAATTATCAATAATCCTTGGAAAAGTCTGCCCAACAGATCTGAATGTGGTACTTGAAGCAGCTCCCTTTGGCAAATGGAGCTTTGAATCATGTTTGTCAATGTAGGAGGAGATGCCCACCACACTTTCCTTCACCATTTGGAAGCAAAGGTCAGAAATTGTCAAAACCAGGCTGCTAAAGCCTGCTAGAGGCAATTTAAATACAACACATCCAGATAACATTTGCTTTAAGCTTTTCATTTTCACAGCTTTACACAGTGAGCAGCTTTTGAAGTCTCCCATTTAAAGCCTGATTTGTGATTTATAGTGATTTATAACAACACTAAAACCTCCCACAAAAGACAAATTAATACTCAGATGCTTTTTCAGCACCTCCTTTGAGAAAAAGAGTTTTGAGCCAGTGCCAAGGAGTGGGAGGCAAGTATTTCTACAGAAACACAAATGGGTGGCAAACTCTGGAATAACATTTTGGCATGAAATATGCAGTACATTTTTGGAATCTTTTCTCTTTAAGGTGTCTGAAAATTGCAATTTAACAAATTAAATGTTCCCTAATGAAATGAGTGGGTTAAGGGGAAAAGAAAGAATTTAGGGATAAGTCTCCTTAAATGTTTTTTTTTGCACATTTGTGTTTAAAGCCCACTGCCTGGTCTGCCTCTCAGTTCGTGGTAGTTTCAAAATACAGAGTACTTTTTTGGGCTTTAGGCTTAATATTATATTACCATTAAAATTCCAACTAAATCCTCCAGGTTTGTAATTAGAACTACGGAGAGACCCAGGAGTCAAACACGAAGGATGCTGAATTTCAGCAGAGGAAATTACAGCACAATTTGATGTGAGAAGTGTTGGATGAAATTGAATGGAACAAATTGGTGAAACAGATGGGAAAGGAGACCATGTCCAATGATCAATTAATGCATGCCCAAGTGTTATGAGCACTGCTAAGCAGCAGCACATTAAGATTAAACTGGGACTCTAACAGATGCAAAAAAACCTGCAAAACCCACATGAAGGACAAAACAAGACTGATGGATTCATTCTGTAGAACAGCAGTTAGGCAGATACTCTGATCAGAGTTTTAAAAAGTAGGAGTATTTGATGATCAGTTATAGAAGAAAAGTAGTCAAATTTCATGCTTCAAGGTATAGGATGGTAACCATGAGGGTCAGCAAGTTTTTCCTTCTCTGGAACATTGCAAATTTGAGTGACAGAGTCTTTACCTATGCTGTTCTTGCTCTTCCTCTCTCAGTCTTATGTTTTTGATCAAAATATTGTGTATATGCCAATCTGAGACCTAGACACAAACTGATGTTTAAGTGGCCAACTACAGAGCATTTTATTTTCTGTCAAAAAGGATGAAATCCCAAACACAAGAAGAGATAAATCCAGACAAAATAAAACCCTAGTTCTACCTTCTTTATTCTGGAGGGATTTCTAGTGCCTTGGAGGGGAATTCTGCCCCAGCATGGACTGTGGGATTGACTTTTTGATGTCGACAGATGAGAATTTTTATTGTACATAACCAGCCTACCAGGTGTTCTTGGCAGCAGTAAGGACACACTGAGTATCTACATTTTTTTTCATAAAATTACAAGAGAAAACAGCTCAGGAAAAATAATCCATAAACCTTAAGAAACCAAATGCTTCCCACAGGTAACCTTGCCAGTATTTCCCATTCATAAACAATGATTCTAACAATTAAATGGCATTAATTCAGGGAAAGAAAAAAAGAGAAAAAAAGGACTAGTGATGAGTTGGCAGCACTTTTATAATAAAATCTGAATGCCCCAATATCTTTAACATATTGGTCAAAAGCCCTCAGGATGGTTTCCAATAATCTCTGGTGGAAAAATGTCTCCATATAATGCCACTTGCCTTTTTCAGTTCACTCTCTGTTGGATTATTCTTGGTATCACACATTTTGCTGCTTTCACTCTATTTGTAAATCAGGCAGAATGCAGCAACCCATACAACCACATGCATGTGGCTCCATCTGAGTTAATTGTCTAGACTAGCTCTCAGCAGAGAATAACATTGATACTTCTAGAGCATGGCTGACTTCCTCTTAAAATAAATGTTTTAAAGCACTTCAGATTAATTGTGTTGTAGCAAATGTCTGTTTCCCTCTCTTGATTGCAGAAAGCTCTAAAACAGAAATGTCTGCATTGTAGACATCAAAAGCTTGGCAAGATGAGTCCCATTCACAGTGCTGCCATGACTTACATTTTTCATTAATGATTACAGCACTGGGGATTATGTTGCAACTGTTATGATATCTCCCACTCTGAGTTTTCTTCAGGCCAGACGGTGATGTGTTTGAACTCCGAGGTTTGTTCTCAGTCCACAGCGACTTCAGCCTTCGTGATTTGAGGCAGGAGCTGGAGACACAAAGGGAGACCGTTCTCCTTTAGCTTTACCCTAAAAAAGGTGTCACCTATTTCACACCCAGTCATAGAATCACAGAATCATTGGGTTGGAAAAGTCTTTTAAGATCATCAAGTCCAACAGTTAACCCAGCATTTCCAAGCCCACCACTAAACCATGTCCTTAAGCACCCTATCTACATGTTTTTTAAATACCTCCATGTATGGTGATTCTACCACTTCCCTGGGCAGCCTGGTAACCCTTTCAGCAAAACAACTTCCCCTAATGTCCAACCTAAAATTCCATTGGCACAACTTCAGCCCATTTCTTCTTGTTCATAGAACAAGCTTGTTACCTGGGAGAAAAGACTGACCCCCACCTTGGTACAATCTCCTTTCACATAGTTGTAGAGAGCAAGAAGTTCTCCCCTGAGCCTCCTTTTGTCTAGGCTAAGCAATCTGTTCCCTTAGTCACTCCTTACAAGACTTGAGCTCTAGTCCCTACACTGCCTTTGTTGGCCTTTTCTGGATGCTCCGTGACATCAAGTCTTTCTTATAGTGAGGGGCCCAAAACTTAACAGGATTAATCACACAGAATCACAGAATTAACCAGGTTGGAAAAGAAGCAAAGTCACTTATGATCATATGATTATCTTTTCTACTCACCTCCAAGTGATGTCAGTACAAAAAATGTTGTTGGCATGCAGTACAAATATATTCGGTTTGATGTAAAGTTTATGCAAGGGTCTACAGTTGGTCCTGAGTCAGATCTGTGTTCTGGTTTTACAAGAGGAAAGTGGTGGAGATGTCAAACAATCTCTACAAAACTCTTCTCTTGATGCCCGCAAAGGATAGAGATAAATATTCTGGATATGTGGAATAAGATTTGCCAGAATACACAACAAAGCCTGAAATTCCCACACCTGAAAGACCTTCAGGACCAAGTGACATCTATCTCTTGATTCAGGCAGAAACAGCATGAAGGAAAGAAGCTGTTTTCCTCTGATTCCAGAGGCCTTTGCAAAACAGGCTACAGTGCTGAACTGGTGATAGGAAGGAGACAGAACTCACTTCAGATGGCAACAGGGATGGTAGCAGAAACCTCAGCTAATCCACGTATCCCAAGAAGTTTTACCATTACTGCTCTGAATTATTCAGCAGCATAAAATGAGTGTGCACTGCAAGTAGAGTTTGTCTTCACATTTAAGAAGGGACTTGAGTCAGAAGGTTAGAAAATTCTACACTTGTGAACATGATTTCAGGAGCTGGTAAAGTAAACGAAAGACAGACACACACATAGCAGGGGAATAACCACAATATCATCATTGATGGAAGGGTGGCTTGATAAGAGGAAGTTGAAGACATTGTCATCATTAATTAAACACTGAAACTGGAGAGAGGAGGGATTTGTGGTTAAAGTGTTGGACTCAAGCTTGAGATCTGGGTTCCACCCCTGGCAGCATAAATGAGGACAAGTGCCTTAACATCTCCTTATTACCAGGTCTCCATCTGTAAAATGGGAGCAAACCATGCTCCTTTCCTTTGCCTATTTCGAGAGTGATTTTCCCCCTGCATTAGCCTGCAACAACCAGCAATGTTGAAAACCTCTTTGCGGACAGAGGTTCCAGGTGCTTAAACCATACAAACCAATAATAAAAAATAATGGTACTGCTGATAGAAAGCTTCTATTCCTTGAAAATTAATTTTCAGCTCACCTCTCCTAAGGAAGAAATTCTATATTTTTACAGGCCAAAGAACTTTTTTTTTTTTTCCTTTTTTCTTTTTCCTATTCCAATACTCACAATGTGGGAGGTGAAAATAGAGTTCATAATGAGAACTTGATTCTGTGGGTTCCCAATGGGACCATACATGTTGCAGTGTAAGTGTCCTGCCTTATAACAACTTTTCCTGCTACCACAGCTAAAACTAAACTGTCAGAGCAGAAATATGAACAAGCACAATAAGAAGCAAGGCTGTGTTTTACCTTTTTTTTTTTTTTTTGGTTACTAAATGGATGAGAAAATAACGTGTAGTTACATGTGTTACATCTGCTAAATCAACATGAGACGCTATGGATTTCATGCACGGATTTCATGGAAAAGCTTTATTACATGTATTTTCTGGAACATCTAAATCAAAGAACATTTTTTCCCAAGTGTCCTTCCTTTATAGTAATTTCACCTCTGCCTCAAACACCTCAAGCACTGGGAGATTAATTTTTTGCATGTTTCCCTTTCCCTTACAAACCTTCTCTCTTTTCCCTACCAATCTGGGTACTAAAACAGGTAGAGATTTTGCTTTTTGTGACCTTGCTTCATTTTACTGACCCTAAATATCTGAGGATGGTTCTTCAGCTGTAGAACCACATCTGTGTAATGCTTCCCTCTACTGGATTTATGCAGATAGCTAAGACAGCTAATAAATGGTTGTGGGTCACTGATAGCATTGGGAGAAGACACATTTCTGTGCACGGCCAAAAAAGATAGCTGTTTTTTCTTGATTTTACAAGGATTAAAAGAATGTTGTGATTGTAACTTGGCTAAACAATGGCTAAAGGAGATGTGATAAGTATCTACAAAAAGCTGTGAACCTGCTGGAGTTTGCAGTTAAGCAGAGTTTAAGTGATTAAATTAGGAAGGGCTGAACTTTGCAGAGTCTGGAATAAGAAAAATTGTTGAATATGTTTTTGTGTGAGGGATTTAGGAGAGCAGCTTGTCAGAATCATACAACTGGCTTTGCTTTGCAAACTCCCATTTTTTCCCCACTTGTAATTTAAACCTTTGCTGGTTCTTTCTCTTCAAATTCAGTTAAAAGAACATGTGTTATTGGCTGCAGACAAATTCATGATGTACCGTGAGGAGGGAGGAAAGAGCCATGTCACTTTCCTGTAGTATTAACTGCTGTGTTTACTTCAAGTGGTAAAATTTCTGGTCAAAGACACAGATCACTGCAGGTGTGAGTCTAGAACTGATACCATGCTTGTGGTCCACATAGTAGGAATCATTGATTCCTACTGAAATTCTGTGCCGTGCTGCCATGGTAGCATTTCCCACATTTTTCACTTCCTCTCCTCCCACCTTTTCTTTTTAATCACACCAGTATGACAAATTTATTTCACATTTTCTAAATTCCTCTTTGTATGGAGGAATGCCAATGTGTTGCTTATATGTCAATGTGTTGGTAAAGCTCTGTACAGCCTTCACAGTGAATGGGACTGAGTTTGTCCAGTTGTGCTGGTGCCAGGAAGGAGCTTCCAGTGAGCTCTCACCTGTGTCACCTGTACATGCCTAAAGGGATCTGGGAATGTTATCATTATCATTAAAATTAGAGCAACATATCTACTGAGTAAAATGGAGCCATTTTTGTACATGATGATCTTTCAGAGCAGAATTTTTTTTCACAAGTGCAGGGATGTGATTTACTCCTGTTTTAACCATGGGATAGTGTTGAACCATATCAACAACTGTATCAACAGACATCACAGGGAAATGACACTTTGCACGAAGCTGAATTACCCAAGCTGCATCTGACTGCATTAGTAATCTAAAGTGAGGTCATACTGCATTAATTGAGAAAATACTTCTATATGTGATGATGCCCACAAAATATGAAACAACTCCCATCTCAAAATCCTTTAAAAGCAGCTTTTGGAAATTTTGGCAGCTAGGATTTTAACAGACAGGAAAACAAGCCAGTGAGGATGGCTAGTTACTGTGTTGGATTGGTAAAACAGAGCATCTACTGCCTTCAGCCACAATTCCCCCATGTCTCACAACTTGCTGAGAGCAAAGGGTTGCAGAAGTTGAAACTGTGGCAAATCTGGGATCTTGTTCTTGTTTTTCTCATTTCTGGGTCTGAACCATGTGCCCAAACAAACCAGACTCGGCACTTCTGAAAGTCGGTCTGCAGTACAGCCAGTCCAGCTTGTGCAATTTTGCAGGTCACTTGGAAATGTTGGTTAAACAGCTTATCTTAACAGATAAATAGTTTGAGCTACAGACAGAAAATAAATAAACAAACAAATAAATAAATAATTTGAAAAGTAGATTTTAAAAGTGGAAGTCTGGTTTTATAAATGTTCCTCAAATCATCTACAAAGACATCTTGCTTTGATTGCAAGTCTCCAGCAATTTCAGTGAGTAGTCAGGGAGCCTGTGGGGGTATCCTTTTCCCTACCTTAGGTAATGTCCTTGCTTCAATCTGTTCAAAACACTTACACACCCTCGCTGGATGTATCCTTCAGGCTGCCGAAGGAATTACCTCTGAAGGACAGATGTCTTCCAAATACCTTTAGGACTCATCTTCTCTTTTTTAAAGTAAGAGCATCTAGGAAATGAAAATAACATTAACAGAAGTGTTGTTTGAAGGGGCCACTTTTGCCAGAAGTGTGTCACATTGCTGTGTGTGTCACACTGTCAGAAAGATGCAGCTAGATGACTGGAGCACCATCTGGGGCAGGGACAGTCTGCTGGGATTGAGCTGGAGCAAAGAGTGACTTGAGGACATGGAGGAGAAGGGGAAAAGGGAATGAAATGAGGGGTTATTTCTGTGTTCATGAGAGGTACCTTTGTTACTTCAAATTTATAAAATGCTTACTTTGCCTAGAATTATGAGCAAATGGTATCCTAATAAAAGTCACAGCTGAAGAAATCATCTTAATGCTTCAATGGACAGGTCTTTGGATTTCCTTTTGAAAGTAACCTCCTCCTCATCTCACCAAAGCGGCTGCAGATGACAACATCATCCAGGCCTTTGCTGATGCCATTTCCCAGGCTGCCTCTGCCCCTCTGGTGTGACTTTGTTCCAAGACCTCTGTGAAAATCCACCCTACTCTGCAGAGCTGAAGGACTCCTAAAATCTCAAAAAACACTGAACTCCCTCATCCCAGCCATGCAAAAAGACCTTAATGGCAGTATCTTGACAAATTGTGATTAAAAGATATGTTCAGGGTCTCAGAAGTTATCCTTCATTCTACCTTTCCCCTGTACAGTGTTCATAATAAACATTCTCCTTTGGACCATCAGTTCTTTGGGGAAAGGACTGTATTTTTATCTATTTCTATGAAGTACATGTCACAAAGTAGCAACAGAGGCCTTTTAGTGTGATACTGGCTCTCAGTGACAAATACCTTCACTGGCACCTGAAACTACATGTGCTCTGCACATCTGAGCTATTCTTATCTCTAGTTTATCTGCCTTTTACATCTAATTCAATGTGAACCAACTGACAACACAGATGGTTCAGATTAAATGAAACATTAAAATGGGCTTCAGAGGCATGTACTAAACGAGACAGAGGCACGTGCTTTCATTTTTATATCATACTGAATACATGATTCCACATAAAGAAATCTAGAATAAGATGCCTAGGAACAGAGGTAAGGCTGGTTTATCATTGGGAACTGAGGAGTGAACCAATGCTGGGCTCAAATTCTGTTTAAATTGTTACAGATTCACAGTGAATCCACAATGAAACAAAAAATCCATTTAATCTGAAAAGAAAGGTGGGGTAAAAAATGCTATTTTTGCAATATAAAACTTCTTCAAAAGGATTGTTTAATGCCAAGCATGAAAAGGAGACAAATACTGATGTTCTTTTGGGTTCTATGTGTTTGTTTTCATCTAACTCTCTGGCATCTGGCGCTGAGTGAATAATAGAGTTGGTACACTGAGTTGCAAGGGTTTTTTTACTGTCAGTGTCTGATGCTTTATCTCATGTTTGCCGAAGTGGGCAAAACCAAGAGTAAAATTGATGCAGTTGTTGGGAGAGCTTTGTTAGTGCTCATTTATGACTCCAGGTGTAGGCATCCTGGCTGTATGCAGCTAACATTGCAGCTTCCTCCTGCATGAACTTTGTGACTAATTTAGGAACTTAAATTTTGATTTGGTAATGCACAAAGTGGAACTGGCTCTTGCTTACTCTCCCAAGGCAGTGTTGATTCTGTAATATATGCATCAAAAAAGTTTGCTTTATCAATACAGCTTAAGTGGATACAATTATATAGGGATGACTGTGCTGGCTCAGTGGCAGGGATGCAGACACACTGACCTTGAAGAGGCCACCTTTCTATCAAACATGCTGTAAATTGAAGTTGGAAAGTACCTTCCCAACAGGAACCCAGTCTGCAACCCCTTTTCTGGTTTCAGGCATCCTTTAGTCTACATTTGTTCTGTTTGGCAGGGACTTGTAATACTATTACAATGTATATTTACACACAGACCCTCTTACCACTGACTACACAGACAAGCTAGAAAATGCTGCTGAAGTAAAAAAAGCAGTCAATCCCCCTCATGCTTGAAGATTACAGCTGTGTGGTGAGTGAAAGACTTTTAAATATTGCTGTATTAGTGAAAAATGGGAACCAGGAGGTAGTCTAATGTCAGTGATTTTGCAAAAAAACCCAAGGTCACTGTATTTTTTTTCTTGCTTTAGAACAAATCCCTCTTAAGAACAAAACATGTTTTTTGTGAAGATCTGCTCACAGGAAAACAGAGAAACAAATCTTCACCTGCCAGTGATGAAGCAGGAGCTGATTTGGACTCCAGAACTAAGGATTTCTGATGGAGATCAAGCAGGAAAGATTAAGAGGAAAAAAGGTGAGGAAAAAAGGCCTCCCTCACAGCACCCACGTACCCAGGTATGGTGGGGAGTGTGCATTTCTGGGGCGCATGTGGCTTAAAAACTCATTAGTCCCTTGTGATGGTTTTAAGACTGTTTCTTTAATTTTTTCTCCCGAAGTTCGAGCAGAAAAGTGAAAGAATGTAAATAAATCACTATTGGGTGTAAGAAAGCAGAACAATGATTATTCTAAACACTTCCATTGGAGAGACAGAAATGTTTGAGTCAGTACTCAAAATAAGATAGGGGCAGTCGGGCAGTCTCTCTCAGTCTGTCAGCTGGGCATTTTCTCTTCTGGCTGAAGATAACACACACACACTCGCATACTGACCTTGATGAGCTAAGTTTAACCAACCTCTCTCTGCTTCTTGGCTTCCTTCCCTTTCGCCTGCTCTGGGAAAGGCAGGGGGTGGGGGTCCAGGGGCTTTGTTGTGTTTTTCTATTGATTGTACATATTTGTAAATGTTGTGAATAGTGTATATTTGCACATATTCATTGCATTTCATTACAGATTGTAGTTTTGCATGTAAATACAGCTTCATTTGCTTCCAGACTGAGTTAGCCTGGTTATTGCCAGTGTGGGAGGGGGATTCCATCTCTCCATTGTAATATCCCTGATTTGCAGAGCTTTGTCTTTGATGCTAAGAAGGCACTTGGATTAGACACCCAGAGTTTTTCAATGTTATTGCTCCATGAGTGAGCACGCAGTAGCTCAACTCTGTGGCAGGACATCTTCAGCACTAAAGCCCAGAATGGAAAGGTCGCCAAAATCAATAAAGTGATAGATTGCTTCACAAGCAACAACAGGAATCTTCTACACCTTGGGGTGAATTATGGGTCCAGCGATGGTGAGAGCCTCTGTCTGTCTTTTGTGTTCATGCAAGTTCCTTCATCATTGGTGAAAGTGACTCTGCTCAGCTTCCCAATATACCTCCATGACGGGGCCAGGTAGCAATGATGTTCGTTCTACAAAAGTAAAAAAAATGATCACTGATATTTTCAAAATCAGCCAAATGGATTTGACTCATCATTTCCTCAGCTTTCAGAAGGAAAACTTAACACTTCCTCAAGAAGTGCTTTCCTACACATTGTGTTTTCTGGGCTAGGTTCTGTGATTGAAATTAAGGGACATAAGTGTAGTAGGTCTAGGTCACTCTCTGAAGCCAGCTGAGGTCTCAGTGGCCTCCTTTCTGCACTGACTGCAGGGAATATCTGATCTGCCATCTCAGCTGTGTGTGCAAAGCTAGGCAGACAGATTTTGGATCTCTTTTCCTGGAAAATAGTATCACTCCGCCTTTCAAAGGCACAGTAATGATCTTTAAGATGAAGTGCTGAGGTCCTGGGGTGGTGGAAACTGCAAAAAGCACACAAGGTGAAATAGCTGTTTAATACTGAGCTGGCTGAACCCACACTTCCTCCTCTCCTGCTGCTGTGTCAGCATGCTCGGTGCATTTTGACATGGATGGCATCCTCAATGCTTTCTGGCACCAAAGGGTTTTCTGTAGCACTTTAAAGGATCCAGCTGCTGAGTTCCTGGACTCTGTGGGGACAAGGATTATGGATTTAATACACCTGCATGCTTACCCCTGTGTAAATCAGAAGCAACTCCAGTGATTTCTTTGGAATCAAGCCAATACAGCTCCTAATGGAGCCATTCATAAGAATCCTACTAACTTTCCATGAGGGAGTGTGGATATGGCCCTTGAATTGGGAGGTTGTAGTCATCCTGGTGGGGTTATCCTGTGAACAGGAGGGAAGAACCAACCCTCAGGCCTTTCTTTTTTAATTCTAAGCATACTGCCAGAGCTTAACCATCTTAATAATTAACCCACAAGCATGAAATTCCCTTCTCAGTCTGCATGGCACAGCCACCACTGCAGAGAAATGGTTGCAAATATGTAAGATATCAGAGCTGGCTGTCCATGGGTTTGTTTAAGAAAACAAGGCACAATCTATGAGATGTAAACAAAGGAGGAGGTTAATTTCCTGAAGAAAGCTGCAGGAAACCATCTCCTCAGCAGAAATTTTCTGTTTCAGGTGAGAAAAAGGGGAAGTTTTCAAAACAACTGCATATTTGGATTTTATACTCTGCACACAAATTAACCTCCTTGAATAGGGCCACTCCATTGTTATTATTTTTAGATACATAGTTAAAGTTATGGTTAGCTTCATCCCCTCCTGTGTTATTGTTGTTATACCACATATTAATGTAGTGCTTCTGTAGCTGGGAGAAGTATGGTTGAATTACAGTAACACTCTACAAGCGGGAGGAAAGTGCTGTGGTTTGGCTGGTCCACTACTAGATATACACCAGCACATCTGGACAGGAGATCGTGTGACAAGTAGGAAAGCCAGAAACATATCCTGGATACTATAAAAAATGGGCTCTGTTAAATTAAAAAGGCTTTAAATATTGGCTCAGCTGGTTTCTGTATAGAGTTTTTAGTAGTTTTGGAATGTGTTGCAAGATTTGTGATCATCAGGAACTTGATTAAATATTGCAAATCCATTGTGTTGCTAGTTTGTTCTCATGGGCTCTGCGTTTCTGGCCAGTTCTCCTGTACTCTTGTAACACAAGCCATGACTTCTGATTCTGGACGAGAACTTTGTGTCCTCAGAACAACTTCAGGAAAAAAAAAAAACAACAAAAAGAAATGAAACATGCACAGTACCACCAAAAAGCCACCGATGAACGAAACAGAAAAAACCCAAAACCAAACAAAACAGCAAAAAATCCCCCTCTGCTTTTGCTTAAAATTTTGGACACTTCCAAGACTCTAGCAGGTTTTCAAATTCTGTAGGATACTAGACATGACTCCTTCTGGTCAAAAGCCAGTCTGTTGACTCATAGAAATCTTAATCCTCAGCCAGACCAGTTGCTAAATTTCACTCATGTCTATTCATGACCTACTATGAAGAACTGTTCTGCAAACACAACTTCATGGCTGTACATGCCATTCCACTTTCATACTGAATGACCTGAATAACCTGGAAAGTCCTTGGTTCAGGGCACAGGTCATGATGTCCTTCCTCTCTTACACATTTAAGCAACAGAATTACTGGACCAGACTCTTATACTCCAAGGAGCAATGTACCATCAATATTAATAAATTATTGCTGTGACATCACAAGAAAAACTATGATAGTATCATGTAAATAAAAAGCTGGAAGGGGTCTTAAGTGATCATTGTGTCCAAATTCATGCTCTGGTATTAGCTCTTAACTTGTGCCAAACAATAGGAAACATAGGAGCAGACTGCTTGGCTAAAGCATGAGCTCTTGGTAGACCTCAAGCACAAGAAGCATATGGAGAGTGGAAATAAGGTTAGGTTACTGAGAAGAATATATTGAAAGAGCAGAAACAGTTTAGAAATAAAGTCAGGGAGGCCAAAACACTAAAAGGGATTAAAATATCAATAAACATACAGTGTATCAACAAATCATTCTATAAAAATTTCAGCAGAAAGTAGAGAATCAAGAAAAGTTGAACTACTACCCAACAGATCTGAAGAACCATTGTCATATGATGCTGACACAAGGATACACTTAAAACCTTGTCAATAATTCCTCATTTAAAGATTTAAGATGATAAATATAGTGAACAATGAGTAGTTTCATGACATTTAGATGGATGAACTCTAGGATTCTAGGACTGCAGCTCCATGTCCCTTGACTTTGAATGAGGACTGCACTTTTATAGAGGAGTTCTTAATCCACTCAATTTACTGTGCTCTGATTTGCTTTCCAGACAACCTTAGACTTCGCAATGAGACTAAACAGGGAGACACACTTTGGGAGTGTTAATTAGTAGTTGCTAATAGGCATAAAGTCCCTGGCACCAAAGCAGAGCTAGCCTGAGGAAAAACCCAGGTCATTAGGACTGTTTCTTATGACTGATCCACTCCTCTTGCACCACAATGCCTGCACAAACAGAAATAGCCTGAAAGAGCAGGGTAAAACAGTCTTACAAATGTTACCAATTATCTTTGACAAGCATTTGGCAATAAGGTGAAAAGCCGAAAGTGGAAATAGTGACCATTATAAAAAGAAGACAAAAGAGAAGCCAAGGAAACTTAGGCCAGTCACTTTGCAATTTAGCCCCTCAAAATAATACAGAATGAGCAAGTGAACAAATTATTACACCTGGAAAATACTGAGAGTAGAAGCCGGTAAGGATTTGCTAAGAATAAACCAATCATGTTTTTCAAAACAGGAAAACAGGTCTGGACTGGGGTAAGTTGAAGTGTTTTGATAATGAATGTTGTTTCTTTTTCCATTCTTGTAAGCAAACTAAAGACGTAGTCCAGGTGAAATCAGCTATAGGTGTGAAACCGACCAAATTATTATACCCATTGTGTAGGCAAGAATCTCTCAAAATCAAAAGACACAACATTTCCACAGAGCTCGCTCCAGTCCAGGGTGCAGAGCGTAGATAAAATAAATTTGCAGAGGGCACAAGGCTAGAAGACACCGCCAAAGACCTCTTGAAAGAACATTCAGTAGTACCATGACATTGTCCTTCTTGTCCTCTGCTGGGAATGACTACCTACGAATAAACCTGGGAAGCACTTCTCTACTTGGTCTCACCACTCTCATTTAACACAAACTAGAGATTCAAGGAGCCTTGATTTTCTCCAGGCTCAGAATGGTGGCCATAGCAGGCCTCACAGTCTTCATACTTGCCAGTAGAAAGAGTCATGGTTTAATAATCCTACAACCTTAATTTCATCTGTATGAGTACTTACACCACAATGAAGTCCTTACATTTATTTTTTTCCCCAATTCACATTCATTCCTGCTCTCCTTAAATCAACAGCAGAGCTCCTGAGGGCTGTGAAGGACCAAGGTACCAGATGAATAAAGCAAGGCTTGGAGATGCTCTGCTTTATTTCTTGATAATCTTTTTTGAAATTCAATGAAATGGGCAGGGAAGGACATGATGAACAAAGAATCTTTCCAGAGATTCCTACATGCAGGGTATCCAAGACATTGCTGTTACACACCACATTGGGGGAGTCATCTCACACGGTGTGCATATTATGGTTTCTTTTAGAGAAGCTTTGGGAATCATTGAACTCCGTGTCTTAGTCACCAAAATGATTAATAAGGACCTAAAGGTTCACATGCACATACTTCCATGTTAATGAAGCCCTCATGCTTTATGCATGAAATAAAACACAAAGCTCCGGAAATAGTTTTCTTCAATGTTCCTTCCAATGCTCCCATTTTTCATGCTGCAATAGACATTGATTTATTTGAAATCAGCATAAAATATGTACCAGCTCAATAAACCCCAAAGAGGTTCGCAGACTTTCTTGAGTATCCTCATCAAGCAATAAATCACAGAAGCAATAAAGTATGTTAAATATCTTAACCAATCATGAAGTACAGAGCCATCAAATGACTCATTTAAATACTTGTAAGACATGAACCAAATAAGAGATACTGAAGTATTTAAGTATATATTTCTTCCTCATACTTATACAGTGTAAGGATGGACATAGGACAGTGGCATTCTGGGCCATACATAGAAAATATATAACAAAAAATCTTTTTCTTATATTTGCAAATGAGAGCTATATGCTATATTTACTTAGCA